>NW_009615106.1:23800-37322 GCF_000690535.1 Cariama cristata
GGGGTGTGCCGCCGGGTGGTAGCGGGTGCCATGGTGGTGGCTGTGGTTGTGGTTACAGTGGTGGTGAAAAGCCTGGGGATCCAGTCTGAAATACAGCAAAACGCAATGAAGGATGGTGCTTTGCAACCCGCTCCGGCGGAAGGCAAAGCCACTCGGGCTTTTGGGGGGAGATGGCAGGAGAGAGGCTTTTGCGGGGAGGGCTACCGCACCCCCAAAAGCCCAAGAGCCCTCTTCCCCTCCGCACTCCGGGTCCCAGGGCACGGCCCGGCTTACGGGTCCGGCAGCTGCCGGCACGGGGTGCGTGTCCCCCCAGCACCGCAGTCCTGCCTCTCCCCCCACCCTGGCACGGGGTAGCCGTGCTCTCAGGCAGAGCAGAGCTGCGTGCCCAGCGCAGGTGTGGCCATGAGCTTTTCTTTCCTGGAAAAATCAGTGTTTCAGGTTTATCGGCATGAAATCAGGTGGGCTAGGATGGCCAGCCCCTCGGGAGTACCAGGAAAGGCTAGCTTTCCAGGACCCAGGGCTGTGTCACATCGCCACGGTGCAGCACGGCTGCTTGCCGTGGGCTGTGGAAGAGAGGGGCAATTTTAACCTCCTTATGGGGAGGTAAACCCCTTCCCGAGTTGAGAACAAGTCCAGGCACATGGACTAACCTCTGAGCCCTGGCTCTGGAGAGCACTATCTGGGGAAGGACTTGATGGGTTACTGCTACAGATGAAAGGTCCTGGCAAGACCAGAAGAGCCAGCCTGCCCGTTCGAAAGCCTAAACCAAGAGAGAGGGACTGACCGCAGACAAGGGAGGCTCACCAAAGTCCATGAATTTGACGTGCTCCTGCTGGGGCTTCTTCACCAGGATGGTCTTCTTCTTGGAAGCTTTGATCTGCTTCAGCAGGGCCCCTTGGACATCAGCGGCCGTGTAGGAAGTGGCTGATCGTAGCCAGGAGGAGAAAGGAGAAAGGCAGAAGTGAAGATGGAGGCTCACCTAGCAGTTTCTCTCTCCTGACCTCCCCACAATGCATCCAAATCATTCCTTTCCCTAGGGAAATGCTTCCATCCTTCCAGGCAGCAGCTTAGAGCGCACCTCCTCCCAGCATCTGTTGATTTTGCTGGACAGAAGACAGAGCCTTGGCAAATTTTAAAAAGGTTCTTTCACGGTCCTTGCCACGTGCGTGTTCCTCAGGCTGGAAGCCCCACTGGGAGAGCCTGCTCCCTCCTCAAGCAGATGGTGATGCCACAGAGAATGAGCACCGGGAAGGATCTTACCTGGGTCAAAGTGGGACTCCACAATGACACGGACAGCGCTGCTCTGCCCCAGGTCTCGGACACGGATGCTCTTGAAATCCTTCTTAACATCAGAATTGCGGAAAAGCTCATCCAACTAGTTGGTCGGAGGTGAAGGAGAAAAAATAAACAAACTGATTAACGGGGAGATCCTAGGACATAGGTCCTTTCAGTAAAAGGTTTTGAGTCTCAGCAAGTCTTCTTGGTTTCAATCCGCAGGTGTTTGCATCCAAACCTTTGCAAGACATCCCACTGCCACATGAAGAGAGCAGGGCTCCCTTGTGTAGGGTGATAATTTCAGTCGTTCCCTATTCTTTATGGTCTGCGGTCAAAGGTAAGAACAGGATCCAGAAATAGTGTGGGGAAAGCGAGCTGTCCCCAGCGTACCCGTGAAGAAGAGTGGAACACAGCCAGACCAGACTCCTTGCAGTTCATATAGGGATTTTCTATTGTGTGGCATCTAAGTCTTACTGATCTCTTCTAAAGCTGCATAAACCTGCTTAGGCACTTTGGAAAATCCCATAAGGCCCCATTCTGCATCTTTAAGTACCTGATTGCCTTTTAAAACTTGGCTCTCGGACATTGTGGGATTTGTCTGAAGTCACACGAAGGAGACGGCGACAGTCCAAAGCTTACAGCAAGTCAGGACTTTAACTTAACCCTTGCTAGCTATCTGTCCAGCCTCGTGTCGGACCGGCAGTCGTCCCAGCTAGAGGCCACTGCTTCCTTCCCTCGGCTTCAAGCAAAGACAGAAGAAAGTGATTAACTGAACAATGGTCCCATGGTATAATCTGCCCCTATAAATTCGGGCATAGCGATCTCAGAGGGGTAAAGGAGCACATCGCATCCATGGACGTTTCCAGGTAGGGTGCACAGGGACAACAGGACTCTGCAGCCCAGGGCCACGGCAGGAGCTCTCGGCTCAGCCACAGACGGTCTCCAAGACAGAAACCCTGTGCCATGCCTTCACTTCCCCCAGCCTGGGAAACCCAGAAACCAGCAAAGCCTCTTGCCTTCTCAGAGTGGCGGAGAATGGATCACCCAGTGAATGAAGCTTTTGTGTGCATGTTTGCATCCTCAGATAGAAGCCACTGTTATATTGGGAAATACTGCTATTGTGATACAGAACTGCATGAACCATATGGTCCGTATGCCAGGCACACATCTGCTTATACGACTGTACTGAAGGCTTGCCAACTTCTAAGTGCAGCTTGGAACCAGCTCTAAATATGTTAATCTCCTTGCAAAGATGCTTTGTATTTGCTGTGCCACACTGCAGGCTACAGTATAATGTCGCTACCCCCCCCCCAGCACTTCCTTGGCATATCCATACGTACACATCGCCACGCAACGTCCACCTACTCCCAGAGCTGGCAATGAAGGGGGGATTTCCTTAAAGGTGGGAGACTGGATTTACACAAGGAGCTTCTCAAGTTGTGTAGCTGAACTGGAGGTGCGAAGGGGTTTTGGACACACTTTTGTCTAAAGGCTGTTCATGGAGATAAGGACACTTTGGGAAATCCAGGGCGTTAAGGCAGAACCTCTCATCTGAACAGTCCCACCACCAAGATCAAGCTGAAAAAGGATAATTTTTGACCCAGCACATAATAAAGGATGGAACCCACTGACACAGCATGTGGTAGATACAAATAACACAGGTAGATTAAAAACAGATCAGACAAATTGACAGAGGGTACCTCTTAGACAGAACCAGTGCATCACCTCCTTACACTCTTAAGTGCCCACTCCATAAAAGCACTGGCGATAAGCCATGTTCACCCCCAACTTTCGTAGGTTAAGCCCACCTCAAAAAATCCCCAAAAAACAAACAACAAAAAAACGAACATGGAGCAATGTTCCTCCAAGGCACTCAACACATTTTGCAGATACGTCTCTGTGCTCCCATTTGACAGCAACGACAGACCACGGCCTCTCCAGAAGCCATCAAAAATGAGAAGGCAAAGCAGGAGGAAACCCACAGCGGGTTCCCATGGTTGGGACAACAGAGCATCTGCAGTTACAGAGGGTGATGTTGGCCCAGGGTACCGTAAGAGGCACCCGGGGCGCAGTGCCCAGAAAGCAGGCAGCGCTTGGTCCCTCCAACGAAGCACAGCAAGCAGGTAGCCTTTCCGCAGAGAGCTGGTACCTTGGAGGCCAAGCAGACGCAAGTAGAATAATTATGGTTGGAAGAGACCTCAAAGATCATAAAGTCCAACCATACACCTGACACCACCATGCCCGCTAAACCCACTAAACCATGTCTCGAAGCGCCACATCTAAACGTTTTTTGAACACCACTTTTTGAACACGTTTTTTGACTCCACCACCTCCCTGGGGAGCCCGTTCCAATGCCTAACGACTCTGACAGTGAAGAAGTTCTTTCTAATTTCCAACCTGAACCTCCCCTGGCACAACTTGAGGCTGTTTCCTCTTGTCCTAATAAGTGCCACAGCCTGGCTCCCCACGGGAACCCAGCCACTCGAACGGACAAGCCCGCTTATTAGCAACACCTCGGAGAACGCCTGCTCGCCTGAGAACCAGTTATTTCTGGAAGTGAACATTTGGGTTTTAGTCATCTGTCCGCCACAGTGCAGAAGTGGGCACGGTCCTCTCTTCTTTTACCAAGGCCAGAAAAATCCTAGCCAGACTCTAAATCAAGCACAAAGAACTCACCGCGCTCTCGATGCTCCTGGCTGTCTCCCCAAAGAGCTCTGACTTGGGGTCAGCCATCTCAGGTGTGTAGAACAGCTCTTGGCCTTCCACCTCCTCCAAGATGAGGACTCCTTGGAAAACTTTGGTAGCTATGGGAAGGAGGGGAAAGAAGACAAACGCCTTTAGTTGGCTCGTGGGCAGGGGAAAGGCGTGTGGCTGAGAGCCGTAAGGAGCGTTCGAGTCCCTAGGGGGGGAAAGGGTGATGGCAGTGTGCGGGTAGTGCCAGTGTTGGGGTTAGTCTGGATGGTTCTGGGAGAGCGCCATGGAGGATTAGTATCAGAGGGTGCTGGAGCAGATGGCAAAGACCAGGCTGGAGATGGCAGCTTTTACCATACGATTTCCTCTGAGCTCCGGCCCGGAGAGCAGCCCCCCTGCACCGGCTGAGTAACAAGAGAAAGACGTTAGCCAGAGCAGCACACAGTCAATACGGCAGGATCAGACACGTGCATGCAAAAAGGGCACAGAGGAGGGCGAAACGTGGACTCTGGACAAGGAGAAGACTTGTGCTGGGATAGGGAAGTAGAGATCCTGCCAACTAACACGCTAAGCCTAGCCTTGCAAAACCAGACTGAAACTGCAACAGGACCCCCAAGGTGTGGTTTCCTTCCAGGGGAGCTGTGGGAGGGCAGAGGCAGCTACAGAAAAGAGCCCTGCTGTGGGTAACCATCGGGGAGGTTCCCAGCAGCTCTCCTTGCGTGGGTTAAAAGCGGAAGGTGATCTCCATCCAAAAGGGGATGTCCTGCTGGAAACCCCAAGGAATGGGGACAGTTAGGAAGGACCTCAGTGAGCAGTGGGGAAACATCTGGGAGATGACCCCAGAGCAACAATTTTTAGGGTAACGAGGATGTACGTCCAGGGCAACCAACACAGGTGGCTCTGTCTTTCCTCAACATGGACAGCTTGAAAGGGGCTGTACATAGGCAAGACAGATCCCACCTACGTCATGAGAGCAGCGTGCACCCCTGGGAATCACAGCGTGAGTCGAGAAGCTCAGACTCCCTGGGAAGCCCAGCAGAGAAACAGAGGCTACAGCTGCTCTCCCTGCCTGCCCTGGCACCAAACTGGTCCTGGTCAGCCCAGCTCCCTTTACAGTGATCGACATAGATCCAAGAAATTCCCTCATCCTCCCTAGCGCCACTCGTGAGCTCTGCAGAAGCCCAGGTAAAACACTGGTGGAATTTTTAAGGTTGTAGCACTCAAGGAAGAAAGCGGTCACCTAAGCGAAGAAAACTGCAGAGTGCCTTGGCTCCCCATGTGAACAGCAGCACTGGGGCTGGCTGCTGGGGGCTGTGGCAGGTGGGCACAATGTCTGCCAGCTACCATGGCTCAGCACGTCCCCATGTCCCCCAGGGACACGCCAGCCCCCAGACTGGACACAGGAACCATGCTTGCTGCCAGCCAGGCAAGCACAGCACCGTGCTGCTCTCCCCGTCGGGCAGCTCTCGGTGGTATCTCTCCCTCTCCTGCACCCTGCAAGAGCTCAGTCTGACTCCTGACCACCGAAAAGGAGCCCGGAGCCCAGCCCCGAGGACAAACTCACCCGGACAGTTGCTGCCTTCTGCATCAGCAGCCGCAGTCTTGCCATCAGAGCAGCATCCCAGCGGGGTGTTGTAACACGTTGCCCTCTCGATGGCTGGGGTAGAAGTTACCTGGCTTTCCTCCACCTCCTCTTCCCCTGCAGGGCATTAAGAGGAAGAATTCACCAGCAAGAGGTTAAGACCTCACCTCTGTGTCAGAGAACAAGGCTGAGACACAGCTTCATTTTGTCGCGAGGGACAGGGTATGGTTTAGCCCACAATCGACCTGCCAAACCTAAGCAGCGCCCACTCACCGGCAGAGCCTGCCCCACTAGATTCCTGGTCTCCACTGATGCCCATCTCTTGGTCTCCACTGCCTTCTGCGCTGCCTGATCCAACGTAGGCAGGCTGGGTGGTGGCCAGGACCACTGGTGCAGTGGAGAGAGGGCGGACGGTGGTCTTATACGCCCCGTGAGTCATCCACGGTGTAGTGGCTGGTCTGGCAGTCGTGATGCGTCTTGTTGTAGGGTGACCTCTTTCAGTAGGTCTGGCTTCCAACAGCAGGGAGCTGGTAGCCAGCTCGGTGGGTTCTGGAGCCTGGGTGGTGAGTCGCAGCGGTGGAGGAAGGATTAATTTGTCCAAGGGCAGCGTGGGCAGAGGTGTAGGTGGTGAGGTGTGGCTTGTGTGAGTGATGGACTCTGAAATGGGCAGCAAGATAAGGTAGGTAAGGAGGGGCAGGTCTGGGAAAGGCTGGCGGTGACACCGGGAAGCATGTTGCAAACCCTCAGGCACCTGCCCCGGGCAGTGCATCTGCTGTGCCATGAATCACAGAATCGATTTGGTCGGAAGAGACCTCTGGGATCATCGAGTCCAACCTTTGCCCTAACACCCCCATGTCACGGCACAGGGAGGAGCTGCAGAGGGAAGCAGCCAGACCCGGGTCTAGCATCAGGCCAGAGAGCTGGCACTGCCCCAGCGCCGAGAGCAGCAGACACTCACCGTGGCACTGCCCCACATGCTTCACCGTGATGACCTGTCCCTGTCGGCAGGCGATGGTCTTCAGCTGGCACTGGTCCCCATAAGTGACACCATCAGAGCCACACACCTGGGAGGAAGAGGGGAAATGTCAGCTGCACCTCTGCCCTCCTCCAAGCCCTGGGCAAAACCAACCAATTTCTAAATGCTGGAAGCAGAGGCTTTGCAGGAGTTCCTCTGAGGCAAAGAGGCGATGGTCTGCGCAGAGGCACCCAAGGGTGGGCTGCGGAAGCCCAGGAGCAGAGCAGCTCACAGGTGCCAGATGGGGCACGGAGCATCCCGCTCTGCTGGGAGCCATCTACGACTCGCACGTCACCCTTCCCCATGCACCAAAGACTGTGACCCAACTAGCTTGTCTGCTTCTTGTTGGGTTGGGGGGAAGAGCCACTGGACTCCCATGCTGCCTGTACCAGCCCGACGCAGCTGAGCTAGCCACCGGTCCTCACACACCCTGCTCAGCCCCCACGGCCGCTTCTCCCACAAACCTTGGTCATGTTGGCCTCCGAGCAGAGCGGGGATGGGCACTCGCAGTGGGCAAAGCCGTTGACTTCCACGCACGAGGCCCCAAATTCGCAGCTCATTTCCTCGCAGGATTTTGGGGCTGACGGGTCTGGGGTAGGGAGAGAAGGGGGAAAGAGATGACCAACAAAGCACATACCAAACATACAGAAATAGGCTATGCTGAATCAAAATCCCTCTCTCCTCTCGGTGGGTCTTAGTTCTCCCAGGGACTTGCCAGAGTGGTTCAGACCGGTGGAAAGACAGACTTTTACCAAACAGAGAAACATTCCCTCGTGCTGTGCACGAGTCCACAGATAACAGGAACCCAGCCAAGAACGGAGGCCAGGGCCCCTTCACCCCGAACCACAAACACGCAGGGTGGGAGAGATGCTTTTCTTTCACAGGCCTATGTGTTGTCCTGCAGCAGAACCCAAGCACCCACTTCTCGGTGCCCCACGCAATCCCTCCGGTACGTGGCTCCCTCACCTTTCTCACAGCCAGTCATGCCCAGTTTGCTGCCGTTGGGGCACTGGTTGCATTTCATGCCAGTGATACCAGTTTTGCAGGAACACAGTCCGGTCATCTGCTCACAGTCGTCACGCACTGAACCCACCGGGTCACAGTTACAGGCTGGGCAAGAAAAGGAAAAAAAAAAACCAAAAGACACTGTTTTTGCTGGTGGATTTATGGAGCCAACAGCAGACTCATCCAGGTCCCCCAGCCATCCAAAAGAAGAGCGAGGAGAAGCGTCCAGGCGAGGACCATAATGCTCACGGCTACTCCCTACCCCCTGACCCCACACCAGCTGCAGAAACCTGCCTGCCCCGTCCCCCGACCACGGTCCTGTGGCTTGTGAGCCCACAGCCCCGCGTTCCCATCAGCACTTAAAGATTTATGTGGCTCCAGTAGGAAAGTTCACCCATCCCAGGAGATCTTCTGCCTCTCTCTCGTGCAGGATAAAGGAGAGGGATGGTAGAAGAGACAGTAGCCACTGGTGTCTGCCTAGCGTGAGGTCAGATGATTTTACCTACCAACATTCGTGATTCTGCTTTCAGAGCGAGACCCCACTCTGATTTAAAGACTACAGGTGAGAGCAAATGAAGTACAGCCTCGGGAAGACATTTCGGCAGTGTGATGCCTTTTGCTGTTACAAAGCTGACAACTTATTTCCAATTTAAGGTTTCTGGCTCTGACCTGCACCTACTGAATCCCGACCTGCCAGCGTTCAGACAAGCATTCCTTCCTGGAGCCGTGAGAGGAACCCAGGAGTTTGCCCGCCTGACCTCTCTCCGAAGCACAAAGCATCCTTCCTACCCTTCAGCTCCACAACTGTGTCTCCAGCCGGAGCTTGCCACCTCTGAGCACTTGGGCTCAGCCCCTCGGCCAGGGAGCCTGAGACACATCTGCCACTTGGCAGAGAGCTATCGGTGATTTCAGCAAGAGATGGGTAGAATCGTATTCTCTGTTGTTTGCAATCCCCTCCCAATAACTCCTCTTTCCCCTGGCTGTTCTGGCCTCTGCCTAGTTGGCACTTGCTGGATTTCTTAGGTGGCTTCTCCAATGCAGCTTGAAAAAAAACAGGGCTTTTCTTCCTGCTTGTTTACCGGTGTTTTTACATCGCTATTCCTGGTGAGCATCAATGCGCAAAAATACTGCCTGATTCCTTCCACTTCAAACCCATTCCTTCGCACCTGCCATGTGCGGGGACACCAGGGCTCATTCACACTGGGCTCTAGCAGCCCTGCAGAACATCTGGGCAGGGAGCAGACCCACGGAAGGAGACATGGACAAGAGGAAACTGTCTCAAGTTGCGCCAGGGGAGGTTCAGGTTGGGCATTAGGAAGAACTTCTTCACTGTTAGAGTCATTAAGCACTGGAATGGGCTCACCAGGGAGGTGGTGGAGTCATCGTTCCTGGAAGTGTTCAAAAAATGTTTAGATGTGGCGCTTCGAGACATGGTTTAGTGGGCATGGTGGCATCGGGTATATGGTTGGACTTGATGATCTTTGAGGTCTCTTCCAACCATAACGATCCTATGATTCTATGGTCTCCCAGGCAAGCTGCATCATGGGGGAGCAACCACACCTCTGCAATGCTTCGGGCCACCCCGTCTCTCTTGCCAGAGCAAGTCATCAAGCTCTGCAAAACCAGCCGCTGGAGGTGACTTACAATAGGATTGACATTTGGGCTCGTTGTTTTAAATACCACGACACCGATACCCCCCATGCCCTGAGCCCCACAGAGCCGGCCAGGGAGCCGTGCCAGCAGAGAGTTGCATGGGATGAAGGGGTGAGGAGGGCTCAGCCCTGCCCGCACTCACGCGTGCAGCCGCTCTTGCTGTCGGTGACAATGCCACGAAAGTTCCAGAAGCCGGGTTCGCAGCGGTCGCACTTCAAGCCCCCCACGCCTGGCTTGCAGGAGCACTGCCCCGTTGCGGGGTCGCAGGCTCCCCCATAGGAGCCATAGGGGTTGCATTGGCAGGTGCCTGTGAACCAAAGAGAGAGAGAGCTGAGTCCTGGTCAAGGAGATGGGAGGGGGATGCTGGGGGCTGCATCAGGGCGGAGGGACCGACTGCTCGGCCATTGAGCTGCTCAGCCAGGGCAGGAACGTGGCCTCACGTCAGGCAGGAGGAATTTTCACCGGCTGCTCTTGACGCTTCTCCTCTGCCCCAGCTACAGGGGGGAACAAAACCTTCAGGGATTAACCCGCTTGCTTTGCTGTCATCAAGAACTCCTCTCTCATTAACATCAAAGAGGAAGGAAGCTATTAGAAGTTTATTATTAATTCATTAATTAGGAACTTGATGGAGGGAAATGATCCAAAGATAGACAGAGAGGCGCTCCCTTTATCCCCAGGGAGCAGTAGAAAGGAGACGTGGGGCAGAGCTGGAGAGAAAGGGAGACCTCGGGAGCAGCAAGTAGGGTGCATGGGCACATCCCCAGACTGCCAGAGGTAAGGAAATGGCAGGTCCAGAGCAGGCAGCAATGGATAAATCTGCCCTAGGGGCTTCAAGCTGCTGGTTAAGTGGCAATTACCTCCTGATGTACGCTTGCTGGCAACACAGGGACACAGGTGGGACAGAAATGGGTGGGATACTGAATCCTAGTCAGTTGGGAAGCTGTGTCCATGGATTAGAGGGCAGTGGACAGGCTTTCCATCAGAGACACAGAGGAACGTCACTACCCACCGTCACTGGCAGGGCGATGCTGCAAGCAAAATGCTTGTGTCCTCCTTAGCATCCCCGTCACCGGCTCCTCCCTGCTCTGCCGGGCCCCCTTGGCCAGCACACACCGCACCGGCATGCCTCTGCTCTTCCAGAGCTCACCTCGGCCTCCAGCCCACCCCACGCACCCCCTGCCAGGAGATGTCCGGCCATTCTCTGGATGCTACTGCTTTTTAAATTATACGGCACATTAAACAGCACTACATCCTCATCAAGCAGGCGTTAGCCAGGCCCGTGCACGGTGCGAATCGTGTCTCGACGGGGTAATGTGTTTCCCTAACAGGCGGTCACAGCCTCAGCTGTTAAGAATTTGCTAATGCCTTTCAAAATGCATCTTCTGCTAAAGTGCCAGCTCCAATAATTATTTAATAAATATTAATGAAACATTTGCCAGCCCAGCTTCCTGCACAGTGCAGTCACCCACCAGTCGCTGGTCCTGGGGTGGTCTGCAGAAGGTCCCAAAGTGAACCTAAAAGCTCTGTCCCACCTCGGCCTGCAGTGCAAGGGCACAAGCCATATTATTGTCACTTCAGTCGGTGAAAAGCCCTAAGCTTCTCGCAATGGGTTGAGGGCACAGAGGGCATGATCTGGCCCTAGGGGCACCTTCTGGGGCATCCAGCATGGACTCAGCACCAGACAAGTTCTGAGCCACCATCCTGTCTTCTGAACCTAAAAGCTCTGTCCCACCTCGGCCTGCAGTGCAAGGGCACAAGCCATATTATTGTCACTTCAGTCGGTGAAAAGCCCTAAGCTTCTCGCAATGGGTTGAGGGCACAGAGGGCATGATCTGGCCCTAGGGGCACCTTCTGGGGCATCCAGCATGGACTCAGCACCAGACAAGTTCTGAGCCACCATCCTGTCTTCCTGCATTTCAGAGGGATTTAGACCTGGAAGTTGACTCAGGACAAGAGCATCAGTAGTAGATACAGAAGGCAAAGCATCCAGGTGTGCACGCTGTGAGCCTGGAGCTGGGGATAAATGGAGGCTTTTTGAGCCTGGGAAGCCACTAGTTAGCTAAGGAATGGGGAGGGTCCACCTTCCTTTGTTTCCCCTGGGATGGGACCCCAAGGCCCCCCCCTCCATCTGACCTCTCCTGCCTTCCAGCCATCCCTGAGGGTCCTTCATGCCCCGCCAAGGCGGGAACACAACATTCACTCACTTGGGCATCCAGCTGCACCCACGCCGAGCGCCAAGGTCATGTTGTCTGGGCAGCATCCATAGATGGTCTGGCTGCAGTGCACAACCAGGAGAGGCGGTGGGGTTGTGGCAAGGGCTGCAGAGGAAGGCAGAGAGGTACAGGTTATCTTTGGCACGCAGGCTGCCGCAGGGCAGTATTGCCGATGTATGGATCGAGCCGTTAGCAGCATTCCTGAAAAACCAGGTAGTCCTTGCAGAGATGCTGGGAACAGGCGATGAGGCGAGGTCCTACCCTTGGCCAGGGAAAGCACAGGGCATGAGACAGGAATGATGCAGTGGGGATCAGCAAACCAACACAGACACCGCTGTGTCCTTAGTGAGCGCTTCCTTGCTTCGCCGCAGGGAAGGGGCATGTGTTACTGCAGGGCAGCAGGCTGGGGATCAGCGCACACAGCTTGTGTCAGCCTGCAGGGCTGGCTGCCTTCGGGGGACTCACCACGGCAGGCTCCTTGGCTAGTGACATAGAGATCCTGGCGTTTTTCACACCGTGTCTTCTTCAGCTCACACTCGGTGGTGTAGGTCACACCATCAGAGCCACACACCTGCCAGGACAGGGAGGGAAGCTGCTCAGGGCAGTCCCTGGCACAGGAAGGCAGGTTCCCTATCCATGGGATGCCCTCTCCTGCCCAGGAAAGCATGCGGGAAGGCCACCAGGGAGAAGAGAGGAGGGGAGCGACGACTGCAACAGGCAGCCCAGAACCACTCCAGCTTGCTTACCGGGTTGCGTGGCACTGCCAGGCAGGTAAAGTCACACACGCAGCGGTCATCCTCTGCATCCTCGTCCCACCAGCCCCCGTACTGCCGGCATCGGTCCTGTTCGCACTCACTACCGTCGCCGGAGCCTGAGCCCCCTGAGCCGCACTCTGGAGCGAAGGAGGACCATGGTGAGAAACGGCTCACACCCCGCAGGGCAGAGTCAGGGGCAAGCAGAGGGGATGGGGCCAAAGCCCTCTCCCTGACCCGGGGCTCTGCCCTGGACAGGGGAAGCATCCCACAGCTGCACAGGCTCATCCAAGTCACAGCAGATTTAACCCCTTCAGCACAGGCAACCCCAGAATCTGGGCCCACATATATCAGGATGCTTACGTCCAGACCTCAGAGAAGATCCCTCTCCCTCGGAGAAAGCAGATTCTCCCACAAGACTGTGCTAAGCCTACATAATGAAAACTGCAAAGGGATGCTTTAGCAGATGGCCTGAGGTCTTCCTCTCTACAGCATCACTGCAGGAGCAAAAGCCAGGATCCTGCGACTACCAGCGCCCTGCAGGCTACCTGGAGATCAGACAGCTAATAGCCATGCACAGAAGGAAGGGTTGCCACTTGACTTAGCGACAGCTCAACTCCATGCTTTGATCCCACTCCTTCCCCTTCTCCTGCCCTCCCAAACACATCGTGCAGCAGAGAGATTGCTGCTCTTAATGCAAAACATGGAAACCAGAGCAGAGGAAGAGATGGAGTTTGCGTTTAGTTTGAAGTTTGGTTAGACAGATATTCTTAACTCTGTCCCTAGCCTAGCTGCCTCTCCGTAAGATGCTCAGAGCTCCAGCAGCAAGAGAGAGATGTTGCTGATTTCAAAGGCTTCTTAAAGGGGAAAGAGGGGGAAGGAAAACCTGGCCCTTCTTATTGAGTGATCAAAGGCTGGGATTTGGCATTACACAGAGAATTATTTAAGATCTTTTCCCAGAGGGACATCAACCTGAAATTCCCCAAGGAGGGCTGTGATCAAACACCATGTTATGTCTTCCCCTGTCCTTAAGCTCTGCCACAGCACTGAAGTCTTTCCCAGCTAGGCTACATATGCAATGAGCCAGAGGATCTCAGCTCGCCAGGTCAGCACGTCAGAGCGGCAAGGTTTACGCGCTTCTTGTACTTGGATTCAATCCAGCGTTAACTCACAGCTTTCCCCCTCCAGTGGGAAAACTCAGCAGGTTCTTAGTCCTTAGCCTGGCCAAGCAAGGCACACCCAACTCCAGGACCTTCAGTACCGAGTCAATAGTGGCCACTGGCCAGGCCCTTGAGCAGCCCCCGGGGCAGAAGGAAGCAAAGCGGCAGCCAGGCTC
>NW_009615106.1:37367-49951 GCF_000690535.1 Cariama cristata
AATTAAAGCAGTGATAAACTCCTTGCCCAGCCGATCAGGTGGCATCATCCCTCAATACTGATGGATCCAGAAAGACAAAGGGGAAAGGGAGGTGGCAGGCAGGGTGATGAGGAGTGACAGCGGCCGGCCAGGAGGGAAGGAGAGCATCGCTGGCACAGGACCTGCTGTGCTGGGGGTGCTGGGGGTGTCCCAGGGCACTGTCACACAGCGGGGCTCACGTAGCAGCTGGGCACAGCAGAGCAGCGAGGGGAAGAGCCCGTTGTGTGCAGCCTCACTCCTTCCTCACCCTTTCGCATCTACACGGCCGCAGGAAACGGTGGCAACCTACCGTCCTCGCACGGGCCCATCCTGGCAACCTCGATGCTCTTCTTTTGCTGGCAGGAGGCCGTCTGCAGTTCGCAGCGGTTGGCATAGGTGCGGCCGTCGCTCCCGCACACCTGAGCAAAGGGCTGCCTCTCGCAGCGGGGGCACATGCACTGCCCACCCACGCACTTGCTGCCGAAGGAACACACCGTGCTGCCGCAGGACTCTGTGGGGCGAGAGGGAAGAACCACCGTGAGATGTTGTAGGGACCTTTGTAGCCAACTGACCAGCATCACAGAGTTGGGGAGTGCTAATGCCATACCCTCTGAGGCAAGGGGAAACGTCCTCCTTCCCCAGAGTGGTTTGTTATCGCTTATTTAAACCATGTAAAGACTCTGCAACGGACAGGTGCCAGTCCTGAGCATTTCTGATTCCCATCAGCACCCACAGCTTTTTTTCTAGGACACCAGCAAGAGATCCCATTTACTCTCACGGTGTATTCTGACTTCAGCCTCCTCCTGCTCACAGTGCCCACGGAGTGCTGACAGTCATCTGTCACGCTCGGTCATTCTTCTCTCCCAAATTTAGAGAGGGCCTCCATGCACACTTCAGCCCTGGAACACCAGACCCAGCTGGACGGGTTTTACAAGGCTCAAAGCGTTGCTTTTACTGAAGTGGCATTTGTCCGAATGAAGAACCTCGGCGGGGCTTTTAATTCATTAAGAAATTAGCACAGACAGTTCCCTGGGCTGGGGAGTGGAGAGGAAACACAGAAACAAAGAGGAATTAACCCCAGGGGATGGAGGGAAGGGAAAGCTACTGATCAATTAGACCCTTGATGCTTTGAGTTCTGGTGGTAGCTATTAACATGGTTTTAGCCCAATTTCTTTGCTTGGCTCAATGGACATTAGCCCAATTTCTTTGCTTGGTTCAGACAAGTAATAAAGAGGGCAGACATCACCTATGATGCACAGCTGGGGAAAGTAAAACACGTGAAAAAGGAGAAGCTGCTTGAAGGACTCAAGATGCCCAATTCTTGTGAAGCCAAAAGGGAAGACCGTGCCAGACAAGATGAAAAGCCTCAGGCAGGGTGGCCGATTGACCAGGCAGGAGCTGCAGCCCAGAGCCAGGCTCCTGGGTGTCCTCGGGCAAGCCCCATTACTCTGGAGCTGATATTCTCCTGGCAAGTCCTGAAAACAACCACTAAAGGCACCAGGAGGAAGGCTAGGGAGACCCTCTGCACACCCCAAACCTGGGGTTTCTCTGGTGCCTCCCAAAGCTGGCAAACCCACGGGCTGCAAGCGCTACAAATGACTGGTGAGCCTTGGACGGCCACGGCCAGGCACCTCAGCGGGACCCAGGTGGCCAACGAGGCTGAGCATCCGCTCTCCGAAATGCCACCAGCAAGAGTGAGACAAGGGAAGAAGGGGACCTTGCCAGACTCACTGCAGTCTCCTTGGGCAGCCACCAAAATGTTCGTCTGCTGCGTGCACGCCCGGACGTGGAGCTCGCACTCGCTGCCGTACGTGTTGCCATCCGTGCCGCACACGGGCTGAGAGGAGGGAACGCACTCCGTGGGGCACACACACCTGCCCGTCTCCGCCTCGCAGATGGCCCCAAACTGGCACTTGCCGCAACGGTCTGGGAAGACAAAGAACAAAACCAGTAAGTTAAAACAATAGGTTAGGCAAGCATTGCTGTCTAATGAACCACAGAATCATAGAACCGTTAGGGTTGGAAGAGACCTCAAAGATCATCAAGTCCAACTGTCTACCCAACGCCACCATGCCACCAAATCATGTCTCAAAGTGTCTCATCTAAATGTTTTTCTGAACACCTCCAGGGATGGTGACTCCACCACCTCCCTGGGGAGCCTGTTCCAATGCTTAACGACTCTTACAGTGAAGAAGTTCTTCCTAATGTCCAACCTGAACCTCCCCTGGCACAACTTGAGGCCGTTTCCTCGTGTCCCATCACTAGTTACCAGGGAGAAGAGACTGACCCCCACCTGGCTACAACCTCCTTTCAGGTCGTTGTAGAAGGCGATCAGGTCTCCCCTCAGCCTCCTTTTCTCCTGTGCCAGAGTAGAAATACAAAATAAAGCAGAAATAAAACCTCACTGCAACCTCATCCCCCAGGCTGAGCCCCTGCAGATGCCGGCAGCCTTGCTGGGAGCAGGAGCCCCAGGGCACAGCGCAAGGGATGGACCGAGGCGAGGGCTGCAGGAGGAGGGAGAGTCAGGCTCGAAGGCAGAAAGGCAACAACTACTCGTAAAAGACGTCAGGGCCAGGAGTAACCGTGATGAAATGTCACCAGAGCTGGATGCTGTTATAGCTAAATAAGAGGTGGGAGACAGCATGGGGCTGAGTGTAATTACGAGGAGCGATAAATCAGTCCCAGCCTTGGGAGGAGGAGTGCAGCATCCCAGGCAGCAAGCGGCCGGTCTCCCAGGGGGGAGAGGCAGCAGGATGCACATATGGCAAATCAGCAAGGGTGGGAAGAGGTGGTTGGCCGGGAAGGGGGATACTGTCTTCCCTTAGTTTCTCAGGGTGCCAGCAGCGCTGGACGCACGTATAACACAGGACTGATTCAAAGCACCCTGTCCCCTCGCCCAGCGGGACCCTCCGCCTGCCCGCTGCCAACACACGCACACCGCACGTGCGCTTGGGTCAGAGAAGACGTTTATCTTTGTAATAACACACTTGCAAAGCAACTATCTCTCCTTGCAGGAGAGACCAGACTCCAGCCAGCACATCCCCTGACTCCTGGGTATTTAGTGATTCACGGCTTCATTTTCCCCTTCAGACAAACACCTCTCTTCCTTCCCTGCCATTCAGTTCATGAGAAATTTGGCTCAAAGATGGTTTTTCTTCTTTTTCTTTCACACAGCAGCTGCTGCCTTCGCATGGGGGAGGGAAAACGCAAGAACCCCCTGCTTGGTTTGTGCAGATTGTTGGCCGGGAGGTTTCTATCTACAGCACAAAGCTTGCAGCCACCCCTGGGCTCTGCAGGTCAGGAGAGGGGCTCTCAAGGCAGCCCCCGCACAGACAAGGGCAGCTCTTTCCTACAGCACACTCACGCGCGTGTGTCCCACAGCCCAAGCATTCACATCCTACACCATTTCTCCTGTAACCGCCTGGAGTTGGTACCGGCATTTTCTTCTTCCTCAGCTCCCCAGGTGGAAGGTTTTTTTTTTTCCTTTTCTGAAGGAAGGGTCTTTCTTTTCTCTGCTGTCTCAAAGCCCTCACCGCTCAGGAGCACGTTCCCCAGGTAGGGCTGTACGGGATCAAGTCCAGCTTTGACAGGACCACTGCTACACCACACATACTAGCCCTGGGTGGAGAGACAGGCACCAGCGCCTGACACCCAGCTGAAGGTTAGGGGCAGAAACACCACCATCAGCTTAGCCCTAGCTGAACATCCCGGCAGATTTTGCCCAGGGCTAACCCAGTTAGCCTGGGCTGTGCCTGTGTGTAAACGCTTTCCGACTGGCAAAGCTGTGCTGGCCGCAAGGGAGAGCCTGCAGATGGAACCGCTGCCCGTGGGCTTCGGTCGCATATGTGCACGGCAGGATCTTGGTAGGGAAGAGGATGAACCCTGCTCCATGGGCGAGCTTACTTCATCCTGCACCAGCCGCCTTCTCACCAGGGCACCTTACAGGGTAAGGTCTGCCGGGGAAGGGGATGGTGCAGGCAGTGGTGCTGGCACGGGGAGGTAACTCGCACCAGCATTGCCCTAAGTCTTTCCCCTTGGTCAGGAAGGCGGCTCTCAGGCTGGTTACTGGCTTCTCTCCCCACATCCCCCTCCTGCTGAGCCTGCTCTGTTTTTAACCCACCAGACAGTGGGAAGAGCAGCCCCCCCAGACCCCCCACGCCATATCGCTCTCGCCCCGCACGAAGTGCCGGTGGGTTTTCTGCCAGACCAAACAGGCAGCACATGAACCGAGCGGGCTCTCCCCTGCCCTCCCGGCTACACGGCAGCAACCAAAGCACAAATACAACCCAAAATCCCTCTCTTTTAACGCATTTGTACTTAAGACATCGCCTGCTCCCAGCAAGCAAACCCGGGCTGCGGCCAACAGCAGGAGAGGGAGGAAACCCCCGGCGATCGGCTCTTACCGCAGGGTCCCTTGTGTTTCACTTTGATCTCTCTCTTGAGGACGCAGGCCATGGAGTCGAGCTCGCAGGGGTTGCCATAGGTGCGGTTGTCGGTGCCGCACACGGGGTCGTAGCGGCCCTGGCACACCTGCTGGCACTCGCACACAGCCTCCTGGTTCTTCACCACGCATGTGGCCCCAAAGGTGCACTCCACGCTCAGGCATGGGCTGGGTGCGCCCAGGTCTGCAGAGGGGACAGGAGAAAAAGGCACTGGTTTCAGTTCACCGCTTGCCCAGCTGCCCAGGGCACTGTGCACAGCAATGCATGCCAGCATCCCCAGCCTCAGGCCCACGCCTGCCTCCCCCAAGCCGTGGCAAATGCACAGAGCTCCTGGCCTTGGCACCAGCCCAGCCCCTGCACCCTCCATGCCATCCCGACATGCCCAGCTCAGCATCTTCCCCATGCTTGGCAGAGGTTAGGGATGGGAAGCAGGCACAAGATTTTTTTCTCCCTGCACACCATGAACGGGATTCCTGCCTCATCTCCTCCATCCCATCCCCATCCCAGCTACGTTCTGTCCCGAGGGGTTGGCCAGAAGTGGGATCAGCCCCGTGGGTTTCTCCACCAAACCCCAATGTCTGGATCTCCCCAGCAGCTCACAGACAGCACCAAGAACAAACGTCATGTGTGGAGGGAGGGCAACGCGGACTGAGGTCCCTCATTGCCAGGAGGAGAGCCGGCACTTCTTATCCCGGGTAGCAGCGATGCCACAAGCCTGCCTGCCAAGTGGGATCTGAATGAGCAGCTTGGTGGGAGCGGGCAGGGCAGGAGGCAGCAGAAAGCCCTCCTCAGCGTGGGTCTCGATGCCTCTGGGACACTCACTACATCGTCACGCAGTACCTGCCACCGGTTGCCGAACCCTCAGTACCCAAAATGCTCATACCCGGATAGTTCCCTTTCACTGAGACCCACAACCTCAGAATCACACTGTCCACTGAACGGCTCATCCTGAGAGCCCCTGTGGCAATACCCAGGAAGACCTGGCTGGAGAGGACACCTGCAGTTGGCATCACCACACAGCCCATCTCTCTCCTCTCCCCAGCAGCTCAGCTCCCTTCCCCTCCTCTCGCAAGCTGGCGTTGGAAATGCCAGGGAGCTGCTGTGCGGTGGGATGAAGAGACCTGGTGTCCTTGCTTCATCCCAGACCTCGAGCATCTGGCTCCAGCAGAGCCCTGAGGTTCTCTGGGGATGGGCAATGCCCCACGGCATGGGTTACAGGCTGAGAGGTAGCAGTCCCCTCTGCTCACAAACCAGAGCTGCTTAATCAAAGTCAGCCAAGCTGGTGGTACCTTCCCTGTAAGATGCCTGGCAGCGATGAGGTGAGCAGCCAGCCCTGATGGAGACAGCAAAGAGAAAAGGCTGCGTCCGACTCCCTGGTACAGCTCTGCAACTGCTTGCAGGGAAAGCCCTGGGGTTCCACCCGGTTCCCAGCCCGCTTGCTGAAGGCAGACATGCCCCTTCATCATGAATGCCCTCCACCAGCCCAAAGCCAAGCCAGGTAGCTAAAGGACTGGTCGTGCTGCTGGGGAGAGACCCGGCACTACCCAGCAACCCCTTCTTGTGCCTCAAGATAAAAGCCCTGAAGACCTGGGGCAAGGAAAGGACCCAGATTTAATCCGTGCTGAACACTGACAAGGACACATGATAAAACAGAATGTGGGGAACAGACATTGTGGCCAAGACAAGATGGATGCGACAGGCAGACACAACACAGTCCCATCAACACTGAACAGGGAGGCAGGCACGGAGCCGGAGGGCGGTGGGAAAGACAAAGCCCTCCAAGAGCCTGCTGGCATGGCAGAGGGCACAGGGCAATGGATCTGTTTTCCTCCCTTGCTAGGACCAAGGTGCCATATCTGCAAAGCAAGATACGGAGTCTGGCTGCATGCTGTCAAGCAGTGAGAAAACGGTCCATTGCGTGGGCACAGGCAAGCTTGAATTTTGGATTTGGCTCTTTGGGAAGCACCCACCAAGTCAAAACTTAGAGCCAAGGGTCTGCAAAGGGACAGAAAAGAGGAGGACAGTTCAAGCACATCTTCAACCCAGCCTTTTCAACTGTGTCCTCAACCTCCCTGCAGCTGAAGAGTTTGTGAGCAGCTCCCAAGGACCAGGAACCGCTCCCTGCTCTGCTTAGCCCTGTGATGCTGCTCACATCTCCTGCTTGTGTTTCGCTTTTGTAAGACAACACCTGTACCATAATCACGTCCCCCAAACACACAGAGACACATGCTTGCATGGAGAAAGCACCTCTTCTGGACACAATTAGGCAGTAAGGATGCAACGAGCTAGGCGTGAAGCAAGTACATTCACTCCTTTGAAATCCAAATTCACATTCGTGTCTTGGGGAGCAAGGGAGCAGCGAGTGAGAGCGCAGGGAGGTGCCAGGTCTGATGGAGAACAGTGCCCTGACATTCCTTGCCCTTCTTATGCAGGCAAACCTGCAGAGATGCAGCACATGAAGTTCCTTCACAGCCTGAATCTCAGCCTGCGAAATGTCACACACAGCCTTGGGCACCTGCAGACGTCAATGAGGGTTTTGGCACCACGTTTGGTGTGGGTGGATATAACGAGGACCTACTGAGGAAGGACCTTAGGCTGTGCTATAACCAAGACCTGCTTTGGTTCCTGGCCCTTCTCCATCTTGTAGGCAGGGAAACCGAGGCACAGAGCAAGCAATGCACTCATTCTGCACCCTAATTGATTCAAGGGCACGATCCCTCACCTGCTGCCGAGCTTTGCAGAAACCTAACCAAGCCCTGAGACCTGGGGACACTGAGCTCTCCCGCAAGCCCCACCTGCGGATGGCTATGGAGAAGAGATTCTGAAGCTGCTTTGTAACCCATCATGCCCCATCGATCTGTGCCCAGGACACCCAGCGGGCTCCGGCACCGGCTCCAGAGGGGAGTGTTCCTAGGGAAGAACCACATCTGAGCACCGACAGCTCCTCGGTGCTTCCAAAAGGCACAGGGTGCTTTGCTGGATGCTGGGGAGGGGAGCTGCAATCCCTGCAGAGCCCCGGCCCGCTGGACTTGCACAGACAAGCGTTACACACACTACGGAGAGCAAAGGGACAAGCATCACAGTCCCAGGCAGGCAGAAGTCTCTGGGAAGGAGGAGGTAGGGAAGAAAGGGCAGTTAGTTGGGAGCAAAAGGAGAGGTAAGATCAACCAGGAGCAGTCCAGACTGATGTATCAGCTGAAGAGGGGCTTGCTAAGGAGTGGGGGCTCACAGCACCCACCTCTACTCCCACTCTCCTTTGCCTCGAAGGGTCAAGCCACGGCAAGCATCGGACAAGACCCCACTGCACTGCAAGGCTTTTCCATTCCAGCAGGAAGAGTTTGGGGTGAGGGATGGGAGCAAAACCAGGGCAATCTCTCCATCCCGGGGGCTCTCAAGCAAAACTAGAGAGGTGGGGAGCAGTGAGAAGAGGCCAGGATTGACCCTGGCTACGGAGAAGGGGAGAAAGCCGACCTCCTAGCAGAGATGTCCGGGTAGGGAGCAGAAGGGTGCTGCGAGGACACAATTCCTTCCTCCAAACAGGCAACACTGTAAAACACAAGACACAGACGAAAAAGAAAAGACAGAGAGAGAGAGCGGAGGGAGAAAGAGAGCGGGGAGGGGGAAGAGAGCAGAGAGAGACAGGGAGGAAAAGACAGATGCAACTACAGACACCTTCCCTCCATCTCCTGTCCACATCGGTCTCATCCCATCCCTTCTTTCTCAGCTGCATCAGCACGGCGTCAAAGTAGAGAAGGATTAAAAACAAGGCCTGGACTGTTTTGTTTGGCTTTGCCTCCTTTGCCTTTCTGTTGGAAAAGACAGCAGCAGAGCTTGGAGTTCATTAGGCAGCTAACGTGCGAGAGATTAACACACTGCTGGCGACTAACATCACCCTCCCATCCCACCCCCATTTCTAAACATTTCCCATCTCGCATTGAGTCTAAACTGGTGACACAGAGGAGGACGTGCTTTCTTTCCAAAGGGCAGCACCGAGCTCAGGGCAAAGATGCTTTCTTAAGCTGATGGGGAGGCCGAAGGCTTGCGCACACCTCGTGGTGGTTTGCTGCAGGGCCCGCCTGGAGCCGTCATGTGCACTTTGAAATCCTAGGCTTTGGCAGACATAGCCCCAGCTTTGATTTACTTCACCCCGATTATGAGCTTTGTTTGCTCCTACCCCCCAAGGACGTAGCTCCTAAAAGCAGATGTGCGCATCTCCTGTCCTCGCCTGGAGGAAGAGAAGTTGGGGGGAAGCTAAAATAGAAGGGAGGAAGATGGGAGAGAGAGGAACAGCCAATGCTTAAGGACCGTATCCTACCATCCACTGGCTTCACTCCACTGAATGCAGTGGAAATGATGCTCGTCCGACAGCAGGGTAAGGAGCAGCACGAGTTCTCTGCTCACCCTAGAAATTTGGGAAGCCTGACTCTAAAAGGAGGTATGGGGAAGGGTTCGTACAGAGCCCAGGGCACCAGGGTCCGGCCACCCAGCTGCGAACAACCACCTCCTGGCCCCGCTGCCTCGGGAGCCCAGCCACAGGCACCTCTCTTTGCCAGCGCCGAGGCAGCCCGCCTTGCCAAGAGCAGCCCCCTGTGCTCCCATGCCAGCCCCAGGCTGGTCATACCTCCAGCAAAGCTCCACAGTGGCACAACAGGGCAGGAAAACGAGCACCAGACTTGCCGGCGTGCCCGGCTTCCCAGCAAGGCTTCTGGTTGCCATCCAGCACCAGGTCCCCGTGGCCCGGGCAGAAAGAGGAGCGCAAGGTGCCTCTCTTGCCCTCCTTGAAGGGAGAACTTGGGGAATCGGCTCCTAATCATTCCACCACCAGGAACACAGTGAAAGGGACGATTAAAAATAACAGTTGTGGTTATATTGAGTGTGATCTTGGGAGCCTGACAAACGGTTTTCAAGGAGCTGGGGCTGGTAGCGTTAAAACCCTACTACAGGAGCTCAAAGCCAACAAAACAGATCCGCAGCACGGGGCCTATTTGCCAAGTATTTCAAAAGGTTTGATACAGCCGATACCTTATAAAACATCAGCTTAAAATAATAGGACACAGTTCTAGATCTAGTAAAAACCAGTTCGGGCTGAAATGAACAGTCCTTCCAACTTGTACAAATCAATCCAGCAACCGTGTTTAACCTCCTTCGTTTTCTGTGCAATAATTTTAAAATTGGACGTTCCCAACATCCTAGGGACCTGAAGGCCCATCCTATCACATACGCCTGAAAAAGCATCCATTGGAAAGGTCAAAAGCTTTTCCCAGAGACGAGACAAAGCCATGGCGAGACTTCCAGAGAGCAGGCACGCTGGGAAGAGTTCCTTACGGAGAGTACCTGGAGCTGAGAGAAGCAGGCGGGCATGGAGGGGGGAGCATGGAAGGGGCTTGGGGACTGGCACTACCCTGGGAGGAGAAATGAATGGCGTGGGCTGCACGGGAACTGCGTGGTGGTGAACGTGCACCTGGCCGTGACAGTGAATGAGAGAAACCAGCTGCACATCACAGACACTTTGGTAGCGTTTAAACACAAATGAGCCTTCGCCGTGTTACTGAGCACATCAGAGACAAGACCAAGGAGGAACACACGCGCGCGCACACACACACACGAAGACTGCTGACTGCTGGAAGGAAAAAGAACAGGAAGGAACAGATATTTAGGGCTTGTCGGCCGCAAGATCGGAGAGAACCTGTGGCTTGCTCAAATGCTGGGCACCCCCTCACAACTTACCTGCAGCTTTCCAGCATCAACGCGAGCGCCGTTGCCTGCGCGGAAGGGACTGATGCAGGCTGGGCTTAAAGTGGCTGCTGAGGCTGGGAAGTGAGAGGTGTGGGGGTACCAGTGTTCCTGGGGGTAACCAGCCCGACGGCACCGGTGCTTACCACAGGGTCCACTGTGCTTTACTGGGATGGCAGCTTTCTGGTGGCACTCGGCCTTCTGGCGCTCGCAGTCGTTGCTGTAGGTCCGGCTGTCCCGGGCACAGATGGGGCGGTAGGCACCGTCGCAGGTGATGCGGTCACAGGAGCAGCGAGCGGTGCCACGGCGATTCAGGCAGACAGCGTTGAATTTGCATTCATCCTTGCATTTGTCTGGGAGGAGAGAGGATAACACCACCGCTCGCACCCACCTCGGGGACAGGGGAGTGGGGGTATACTCTTATTGCCAAGAGCATGGCACGGAGCAGCGGGGAAGATCAGGAACCTGAACAGTCCTGTTCCCCAGGACACAGAGAGGTACTTACCCTGAGGCTGGCACTGCCCTGAACGCACCTTCTGGATCTCCAGTCCCCGGATGGCCCCTGAACGCCCCATCACGCACTCATTGTCATAAGTCACCCCGTCGTCACCGCACACAAGCTCCCTCTTTGGGGGACAGTTCTCGGGACGGGAGAGCAGGTCTGCTCTTCGGGTGCGGGGGTTCACCCGGCAAACGCGATTCATGTCGTTGAGGACACCTTTACAAGGGTCTGCGCACAGAGGCAGAGCAGGTCGTTAGGCACACTTATGTCCTACCCGGCAGGGTGCTCCCTGGCCTGCCCTCCTCCTGCCCAGTTGGCCCCAAGAGCCCCCATACCATCCTCAGCATCACCTGAGCTCTTCCTCAAGACTGGATTATCTGTAGGGCTCCGCACACGTAAAGACTCATTTTTTGACTGAGCTGCACACACTGAGGACATGTGTCTTTTCCAAAGTGACCGCCGGATGGGATGAGTTCTGCCCTTTTTCCCCATCCCGAGCTGCCTTCACCCCCCTCTATCTAGGGGACAGGGCTCTCCCCTCCTCATCCAGGCAAACCTCCCGAGTCCAAAGGGCGTTTGCTGGGCATGGTACCCCCATCCCACTCCCCCCACTCTCCCTCCCTGACTTCCCAAAGTGCTGGAAAGCACGCTGCCTTGCCCCACCACTCTAATCTAGGCTTAGACAGATCCCCCTCTCTGATGAGCTGAGCTCACATGAGCATCCCAAAGACATGGGCAAAACAGGTGCCACTGCTCACTAATCCCCACTCTCGCCCTAGGTTTTTCTCCTCCTTGCCAGGCACCATGCCTGGGAGTGCTGATTCATTGTCCGCAATTGCAGAAACGCAATCAAATGTTTCTTCTGCCCTTTAATCCTACCAGTCTGAAACCCCTGCATTGACCGCAGTCCCAGGCTGACACGGGGAGGAAACAACACAGTCCCCCATTTCCCCTGCCTCTCGCAAGCAGGCGAGGGACCTCCCTTTCAGCCACCCCCCCGTCCCTTGGAGAAGGCTGGGCTAGGACGCGGTCACAGCTGAAGTCTTTTGCTTTGTCCATTTTTAGCACATGCAGTAATCACGGAAATGAAGAAGATGAAGGCGCTCCCGCAGGACCTATCCAATCCATCTCCCATTCACCCCTCTGGCAAGAGCTGCCCGTGTTCACTCCTGCCCTGCAGTCACAGCAACAGCCAGCCAGGGATGGGTTATCTCCTCGGAGGCCTCTCCAAACCCCAACAAAAATCACAAGAACATCTGGCGTGGACTCAAGGAGCTGTGGGTAAATAAGGCTGCCGTAGCGGGGCAGGGATGTGGTACAGTTGAGGAGGTGGGGACCGCATCAGAGGGGCTGGGGCTGGGGCAGATGCACAGACACATCGCAGGGAACGCATGATGAGGATATTCAAGATGTGCACTGTGCGTTCCCACTCTCTCCCCTCCCTCTCCTCAAGCCCTACAGCACACCCAACGGAGTCCAGATTCCTTCAAGAATTTTCAGGTTCTTGCTCAACACAGACAGTCTGAATTTCTGCTGATGCCCAGCTAAAATCAGGAGGACCTCAAAGGAGCAGCGAGGCTCGAACCCTATTCTCTGCCCTAGAAACCTGGAGCGCCCAGCGTGGCATCACCTCTTTTGCACCTCCCACTTGCACCCATCTCGCCCTACTTGGGACTGAGCAGTCAAACCGCAATTAAAGCTCTTCCAGGATTGCAGCCTGCCCAAAAAACCCCCCACGCTCCTTCCTCCGGGGACAAACACTGCTCTGGCACATGCCCTGACTGATCTCACGGCTTTCCTAATGAATACGGTTGCTTTTAATTACCAGTAGCCACAGCCACCATTAGCCAAAGAGGAAGTCATCCTCGGAGTGGCAGGGGGATGATTGT
>NW_009615106.1:50017-50920 GCF_000690535.1 Cariama cristata
CGCAGCGGGTTTCTGGCCAAAAGCGGCAGCCGGAGAACTCCAGCCAGGGGAAACAGCAGGAGGGCAAGAAGGTGGCACAGATGTTGGAATTGCTCTCTAGGTCAGTGGGTCCCGAGCAGAAACGCCTACAGCCAAATACCGCAGGGCAAGAGCTGGCTCGGTCTGAGTTTCAGAAGCCGTCACTCACAGACTGACCTTTTTCTGCCCGGGCCGTCGCTTTGAGCTGATGACAGCAGGCATGCGGGTGTTTTTCTCCCCAACCCTTGCCATTCCCCACTGGTCTGCCCTCGCTACGCAGGGTGAAAGCTTTTTTTTTGAAAAGCAATACCCCCAGGTGGGGGGCAAGGGACTCACCACAGGCACCATCAAACTTCTTGAAAACATTCTCCTGCTTGTCACAGGCATGCTTGTTGAGGTCGCACTCGCTGCGGTAGTCTTTGCCGTCGCTGCCGCATACCGTGCTCTCGGGCACGCCGTTGCAGGACGATGGGCAGACGCACTTGGCCGACTGACCGTCAGCGGAGCGGACGCACGTGCTGCCAAAGCTGCAGGTCACCTCTGCGCAGGGGTCCTTGGAGCCTGCGGGAGAGAGGAGGCGGCACGGCACAGGCGTGAGCATAGCGACCCGTGCCCCCCGTGCCACCTTCTCCTACTCGCTCCTCTCACAGGATAAATAAGCTCGAAATACCATGAGATCTACCTAGATAGCCCCAGTCCTTCCGAGCGCCCCAAAAACGATGGCAATGGATGTCCTTCCATCGGCTTCAGCGGATGCCAGTGCCATGTACCTGGTCCTGAGCATCCACCCCGATGTCTGTGGAGGCAGGCAGGATTGCGGGGCTGTCGGATCAGCCCCAAACCCACGGCAGACGAGGAAGGGAGCTCCCTCCCCACCTGGCCCTT
>NW_009615107.1:0-411 GCF_000690535.1 Cariama cristata
GCTGCCGCTCCCGTGGCTTGTACAGGGGAGCCCCGCCCGGGAACTCCCCGGGGGCCGCGGCTCACCGGGATCAGCATGGCACCTGGGGTGCCTGGGGAAACTGAGGCAGGGAGCAGCGATTCGAGGGGGCTGTGCAGCCCCTGGCAAATCCCAGTGCCCGAGGCTGTCCCCCTGACCCCGGCAGGGCTGGTGCAAGCCCTGGGGGGTGCTGAGTCTCCTGGAGCATCACGCTGGATCCATCCCGTGGGACTGGGATGTGGTATCCAGCGCCGTCAGCTGAGTTGGCTTCCCATCTCCTCTGCTGCAGTCCCTGGTCCCGGGGCCACCAGCACATGGGGACAGGAGTGGGAGTGAACCCACGGGGACAAGGGTGGGAGTGAGCCCACGGGGACCTGGCCAGATCCCAGCATC
>NW_009615108.1:0-2998 GCF_000690535.1 Cariama cristata
GCTAGAATGGCTGTAAGATAAGGAGGCTCGAGGACAATCTCGCTTTAGACAACTGAGACAGGAATGCACCTAAGGACATCATAATTGAAACTGTGACTGATACATCCTGAGCAGCACAAAGAAACCAACAGACACCAATCCAGACCAAGATAAGCAACCCACATAAGGAACTTGGACAGTGAGGAGCCCAGACAAAAGACCACCAGGGAAGATGACTGCGAATGTGGATCAGATATTTGCATATACTAATGAGGTCCAGGAATTCTCATGTTTATGTAAACGAGCTCTCGGAAATCTTATCAATATGTATAATTTTATGGTATATAATCTCTGAAAGTTTACCAAATTGTTGGAACACTCATGGTGGAGCGATCCCCAGTGCTGCCCAGCACTGCAAAGAATGCCTGCTTCATAACACTCTGTTGTTATTGAGTTTCATTATATCGGACTCCTTACCCAGCTGCACTTCGCTTCCCACTTTGGTGAGGCAAGTTAGAAAGCAAGAGGGTTTGGATGTTACCAATATTTGTATCAGTTCTGTTTCAGCCAAACCAGGACAGGGAGAAAAATGTACAAATAAGAGTTCATATACAAGTTCATCTTGGTGGTTGTTTCCGGATACTTGACCTGACTTGAGTAAAGATCAGAGTCTGAACTTACATAGTGGTTGTATCACATTCACTTGAAAGCTTTTATTTGCTAAAAGCTTATTTCATAGCTGAAATTTTCAATTATTCCTGCATTTGGCTGCATACACTCACTGTATACTGGAAGCTGTTGTCTGGTTAATTTCTTGACTTGCACACAGATTTTTCTTTTACAACTGTTTAAATATGTCTATTGTCAAAGGAATTTTTGTTCTGGTAAATTTTGTACAGACCTATACAGAAGATATGTAGATTTTCTGAGAGCTGGAAGCAAGAATCCTTTGGAGTAAACCACTTGGACTTATGGATTAGTATGAAATCTCACCTGTTTGTTTACGGGAAAGACAATTTATAAAATATAGAGTGGTATCCTTCTGATGTATGTTAGCTTATTTAACTTTTTGTTATGAAGTAGGCACAATTTAGTAATAATATTGGTATTTTCATCCTAAAGGAAAAATATGGAACATTTTCATCTTACTTCCACTTCCCAAAATACAAAGACTAAAAGGAGAATTTTACTTGCACTGAATTTCTGCAATTAACTGAGATTTTATGGTCAAGTTACAGATCTATGAAAACGGGCTTCCTGACAGAAATCTCAATGGTCTTAAAAATACATATTAATGCAAAATCTGTTTGCCAAAAAGATGAAAACATTTTCTATAGACTATCCATATTCATATCTGTACTAAAGCGTGATTTAGATATGGAAAGGATTAATGAAGCTCTTGTTTCTCCCCTGGGCCAGTCCTACTCCCAGCCCAAGATGGCTACTGGAGCCTGTATTCCCACACTTCATAGATTGGCTGGGCAGCTGCAAGGGTTCTCTCTCTCTTCCCCATCTTTTAAGATTTAGTCTGTATTTCACACTTTTTTTTCCATAATGATCATATTATAAATGGAGAACCAAAACTTTATAAGGTATATTAAAGAGAGAGAATTGCAAATTCTGTTTATCAAAGATGTTCCATAATTCAATGAATGTTAATACAGTGATGTATTTAATTCCTTTACTTCAGTTAAAACATTTGGGAGAACAAGATAGTCTTGACTGAGTCAAGATTTTCTTCCTAGGAGACCAGTACTCCTTTCAATACAGTGAAGACTGTACCAACAACGCATAAAAAAAAAAATAAATCTGAAAACCCCTGTTTATTTTGCCATTAGTGTGCTTTCAGAACCTTACCTAAACCATCTGTTTCAAATGTTTACTGCTGATAATGGATTGATGTGGATTTTAAATACGGAGAGAACAACAGGGCTTTTTAAAAAGATATCTCATTGTATACTCAGATGAAGTTTCTATGGAATAAAATATTATAAAGTCTGAAGTTGATTCTTTGAACCTGTAATTGCCACTTTTTATTGTTGAAATTGAGGAGCTGTAGATACCTGTAGATATTTATTAGTTGGCATATGAACAAGACAAACTTAAAGGCAGTTACAAATTACTGTCAGATCCTCAGCTCCTGTGACAGCTATTGACTCTACAAGAGAGGATGAATCTGACAAACATTACAGTATTTTATGTCATGGAACTATGTATATATGATATATGTGTGACCTTGAGCCACTAAATAGCTTCAGGGACGAAGGATTTCGAACAGAGCTAAAGAAAATACGAATCACACAGAAGAAAAGGAGTAATAAAAGCATAGTAAAGGTGTAATAAGTGCAAGTAACAACCAGATTTCACAGCTCGATTTGATACTGATTTATACTTTATTGTTTGCATTTTAACATACATATGAAATGTAATCAGCTCAGAAGGGTTTTGTTTTATACTTTGTATACTGACTGGAGTATCAGGCTGTCGAAGTTTCATCCAAAGCCCAGAAATATCATGGAGGATCTCATCCTTCAGCATGGGAACAGTTCTGCTAGGTGAAGATCAACATTAACTTGTACAATTAAAGAGGCTGAAGAAACTCTCATGCACACTCAAGCTTTCCCTGTCTGGTGATGCAAAGCTACACTTGAACTTCGAGTACACTGTAGGTTTCGCTTCAGGAGGCAGAGAGATATTTGGCCCGTGCTTAAAGTAGGTATGGTTTATGAATTAATTATGTTTGCTTTTTCTATACAAAGCCATTTACTTCCAATTTCATTAACATCATATAGATCATCAAATATTTAATTACTTTGTAGAATTGAACATGTACAGCCCTTTGGGAGATAGCAGTGGATTAGTCAGCTTCAAAGGTATTTAAATTTGAGGGTAAAGTTTTTTTCTTTGTAGACTGGGAAGGAAAAAAAGGAAAACAAAAATTGATACTGTTTTGTTTTCTCCTGATGGATAAGAATCACTGCAGTTTTGGTGAAACCTGGTGGGACGAGTCTCATGACTG
>NW_009615109.1:0-382 GCF_000690535.1 Cariama cristata
CGCGGTTGGGTTGTTTCTGCTGTTAGTTACTCTGTCCTGTCTTTTCCTGCTTCTGCAGCATACAAACTCGAGGAAGAAGGGATTTAGTAAAGTCACGGCCAGCCAAAATGGGGAAATACCTAAAACAGCGGTGAGGAGTCTGATTGTCTGCATTACTGCCCCTGTCCTTGCCTTGCGCTGGAACCAGCAGAGGAAGATGTGTGGTTTTATCCTTGTGCAAAGCCGGTCTGTCTAACTACTGAACAGAGCTATGTGCTGAACCTGGATATCCTGACAAAATGGGAGTACTTGTGTTCTCTGCAATGTGCAGTTTATTTCTGACTCTGGTGCAAGGGCACAGTTTATTCACATGTGAGCCAATTACTATTTCCAGATGTTCAGG
>NW_009615109.1:413-41360 GCF_000690535.1 Cariama cristata
CTTACAATATGACTTTTTTTCCAAACATCATGGGACACTATGATCAGGACACAGCTGCTCTCCAAATGGAGGTAAGTTCTTCCACTCCTGCTGCAGTATGTAGATATAAACACTGTGAAACCGCCTTTTTTGTCATTGAGAAATGGTTTGTGATATCTGTTGCACTGAATGACAAGGCAAATAATGTTTAGTGACTAGGTGTTTCTTTAAATCTTTTTGGAGTGCATTAAAGCTGCTTGGTTGTATGAGCACTGTGTAAGGGAAGTATAGACACGCACCCCACTCTAATCCCGCCTTGGATCTTGTGTTAGAGTGTAAGAGGAATGGGTGTAGCGCAGCAATGTGGCTATTCAGAGCTTTTCGGCAGAGCAGATCTCGTATAGCCCAGGCACCTCGCTGATGTACAGATCAATTCTTGAAATTCCCTGAGGACATAGCTTTTGATATATTGTCCTGCCTCAACTCAGGTAGTGCAAAAATAATGTTTAAAAGTTGCTCTTTATTCCTCTCTTAGTTTATGTCTACTAAGGAGAGGTACCTAAACTTATTCTTAGCCCTATTCTGCATTGTGGCTTTTGCAATCTGTTGTCTTCTGACTGTATTCTGAAACTTCTGACTGAAAGAGCAACGTTCTTTCCCCCCCCCCCGCCTTCTTTTAACTGAAGACAGACATTTTTCTTACCTGAACTGACTGTAACACATGGCTCCCTTGAGAATATGCCACCTTGTGGAAAGGCTTTGCCGATGGCAATAGGTATAAAGGGCGAGAGCCTCTCTGGGTGAGAGGCTTGTAAAACAAGTTTTAAACCTGTTGTGATAATGGCTTTTCCGTGGTAAGAGGAGGGGGAACATCTTAACACAGATCTTGAAAAGCTTACCATCTTGTGCTGTACAGAGAGTGAAACAGAATTGAGTTGAAAATTAGGAAATTTCTGGCTTAAAAAAAAACCCAAACATTATAGGTGGTATTGGAGGTGGCTACTGTTACTGAAATCTTATTTACATATTCTTTACTGAGCTTGGAGGAGGAGCTTGGTTCAGTTGCCAAAACATTTTTTTTTTTTTTTGTGTTGCTTGGGATAGTCAGGATTCCCTGTTTGGCCTCTAGCTGCCAGCCTGGAAAGGCACAGGCTTTGGTCTTGCATCATGTTTGCCAGCCCAGTGTAGATGTATGGGAAATTCTGGTATCAAATATTAAGACACCTGTATGCAAGCAGCTGAATTCAGCTGCAGATCTCAGATAAATTGTGGGCTTTTAAATTGGAAGGCAGGCTATTGGCTTCAGTTGTAAACTCTGTGCAGTGCCTTCTCCAGTCATCATTTGTCAGGAATGCTTTCTACAGCGTCTGCCACTTTATCTTGTCAGGTATGCTGCTGGTTCTTACTTGGTGTGTCTTAACTACAACTGCTGAGCCAGCTTTTGTCAGTATTTGTGCCTTGCAGTCATGCTGCTGTTACAGCAGAGAGACCACAGAGACATTTTTATTAGTTTGGTATGACTGACTTCTCTGAACAGTCAGTAACTTGTGCCTGGTGCACGCCTTCTGCATGGAGGGTGTTCCTTCTGGAAAGGGTTCATAGTACCTGTTCTCATGTAGCTACTTCATAAAAACTGTGTGGTAGCGAGAAGTGTTGTTGTTTTCTATCTTTTTTCCATCCTGTCTCCCTTATAACCACCTCTGACTACTGCAGTTGTTGATTGCTACTTAGCCAACTGACTGGGTGGCTATGTGGAACAGCAGTGTCTCTTAGGATTTGATTTCCCTACCCTGTTTCATTTGCTTCCTAGTGTCCTGTTATTGCCGCTATCTGGCCTCTAATTTGGTATACCTCACTACTCCAGTAGTGCAGGCATTTCTAAACTGCCTAATGTGTTTATGTGCTGATCTGCCTGCCTTTACTTGGGATTCAGCAGTGCTGATTGACTGCTTGATCGAACTGAATGTTTCAGACAGCTGCCTTACCAGTGAAAGGGTAAAGAGGTTTCCTCTCATTCTGTATGTAGCTAGTGTTGAATCAGTTGCTAGCGGTTCGATTGGATTTAATATGGTATTGTTATGGTGGTTGATGGCACTTAGTAATGGCACCAGTATAGTTTCTCCATGGTTCATTGCAACAGGGAACCTTCTCAGGATTTTCAAAGGGTTCTGCTTTTCAGGGGACTTGGTGCTGCAGCAGGGAAGGAGGAGCTATTGACTTTGGAATCTTGTTTAATTTCACTTTGCAGCCATGAAGAGGCAGCTTGTTGGGAGGTGGAGGAGACTTCTGTTTTAAGAGCTTGAATTTTTCTGTAATTGGTAGTCCAAACTTCGTTCATACCAAAGAAAGAATTTTAATAGTATGTTGGTTAAATCTTTCTTTTGATCCTTAGTGGGAATGCTTAAAGGCTTTGGTTTTTAATTCCATCTTGCTCTTCCCCCTCCCCTCCCCACAGCCTGTTGTCAAGACTGGGCATGGTCTTAGGATGTAAACACTGGGTTTTGAGATTGAGGCTCGTAATATTTTCCTCACTTTATCTTAACTGACTTTGAGCAAGCTGGTTAATCATGCAATCTCAGGGCACATGGTGGAGGCTTCTTCAAGAAATCCAAGTATTGTGTGCAGAAAGGGCCTTGATGTTAATCCTGTTTTCTGCTCCTATCACCTCTTCAAGCTTCTTCCCATTACTTATTTGGAGTATTTCCTCCCAGAAAGAATGAAGATTTGTCAAGGGGTTAAGTCTCACCTGAAGGTGAAGTTCACTCTCCAAAACTGTGGTAACTCTCTCCTGTGTCCGACTCTCAAGGCTCTACAGACGTTTTCTGCTGTGGGGAGTCCTGTATAGCCAGAAGAGCTGTGCTTTCCATCTGCTGGACAACAAAGGCTTCTGCACAGTTTCTCTACTTTCTGGAAAGGTGTTAAATTGGCATTTCTGGGATGGTGTCTTCATAGTAGTCCTCCAGGAGAGGATGATTTGGAGCCACTGTCTCAGGTGGTGGTTGTTCTCCAGGAAATAAGCTGGTCTATGGTCTTACATTTCTGCCTCATGTATCAACTCTTCATAACGATGTGCTATGAACCAGAACACTGAACTGGTTAGAGCTGGAAAAAAGACTAGTTCAATCTTACAGCCTCTGTTATGGGGGTTCTGGCTAGTGATGATAGTCCCTCTGGGATCTTATTTTCTGCAATAGAAAATTCATCATTTCCATTTGCTCCCCTCCATCCCCAGTTTTATCTATTTATTTTTTTATTCTGAGCTCTCAACTTGGCAAATTGAGTTTAGGCTATTTGCATTTTACTTTATATTTGGATTAGTTTTGTTTATACAACAAATGGTGATTTTAGGAAAGTAAAACCACATGGCTTTGTGGTGTGAAGTTTTGTGTATGTTAGCTAAGCAGCTGCATGGAGTGGAGTCTAATTATTTGCAGATGCTTACTGTATCTGTATCTCAAAGCAGTTTAACAGTAACACTGCTCATGTTACTACTAGCTCAGACGGGGAGGCTGAAGATCTAGGATTTATCTACTGAGGAAGATGGATGGACACAGCAGAGTAGCTGGTTCATTACAGTTATAATTAAATAGGTGTAACACTCCCTTGTGGTCATCCTCAAAACCAAGTCACTTCTAATTCCAAAGTAATTTCTACTTTAACTGTCCTGGAATAGGCTGTTAACATAAGGCATTATTCCAGCAAGGCAGAGAATGTTACTGTGTCATAACATTTTGTTCATATCTCTTAATCTGTTCTGCTGCAGTTCTGGAATGTGTCCACCATAGACAAGCCTGTAAGACTTCCTGACCTGGGTAAGTTCTACAGGTCTGTAGAAGTACAAAGGCAAAAGGCTTGCCAGTGAGTTTTTAAAGCAGACTGTACAAAACACTGGAAAATGTCCTACAGAGAACAATGAAGTACCTCAGAGAGACTGGAAAAATGATTCAGTAGTGAGTTTTCCGTTCACTTCTGAGTTCATGACCACGTGCCAGAACAGTGTGTGTGTGTTGATGGAGAGTTCAGTGCAACTGGCTGCAGCAATGGGAGAACTTGTATGAGAACTAGAGTTGGTTTAAACGAACAAACCAGTTTGAATTGGATTAAGGAGTACCTTCAAAAGCTTAATACTGAAGTTCTAGGAGTTAAAATTTTAAATGTAATCACTTAATTTGCTTCCACTAAATATGAATTTACAATTAATTCAATATGAAGATACTTCCAAAAACTGGAAACCTGGCGTCTGGCAAGCTTAAATCAGTACATATATGTGTGTGCATACACACAGGGAGGAGGAAGCTGTCCACCTTCTGTAGGTTGGGAGTTTTGGGGAAATAGGTGTGGTTTTGTGTAGAAGGTTGTTACTGGGATGTTCTGCAAAATAGCACAGGTGTGAATTTACTGAAACCTCTACAGACAGACATCCTGCCTCTCCCTCTTACTCCGTATCAGCAGTGTTTGGTGTAATACGTGAACCACTAGTACTTAAAACTTGCAGCTTAAATCCATGCTCTTAAATTTTTGGTAGCTCAGCTTCAATTAGGAAAACAATCAATATTCTCCATCTGCCTGGAGTTACATTTTGTCCCTGATGCTGCCTCAGAGCCTAAGTTGGAGAAGGGGTGCAGAGGAGTGGACATTGACCCAATGGAACAAGCACAAGGGGCTCTTTAATTCCTATTTTGCTTGTAACATTTTTGCTGTTTCTTTATCATATATCACTGGTACTAAGGGGTGGGGAAGGCTAATGTAAAAAGTGGCAAACGTAGCGCACTGTACATCATATGTTACTTAATACAAACTAAGGTAACTTTTCTAGCTTATCAGAACAAAGTGGTAGTCACGAAAGAGTTTGGTCGTGAAACAGCTAAATTGCTGCTTGTTAATTGAAAGTTGGCAAATGCTGAAGTATTTTTTTTTTATAGACACTTCATATTGGTCAAGGGAAATACAAAGCAATACGGCCGATTTATGTGCTGGGTAAGTCTCTAGAAATACAGAATAGATGGATAGGAGTAATTTTGTTTTGAGCATAACTGTCACTTGTAGAAAAGCTTTGGCTAAGATGTCAAAAACATATGAGTTGTACACATCAGTGTCATTTTGCACAATACCATAAACATTTGGGAAATGTGTTTTCATTTTTGCACCCTCTTGCTCTCAGGTGTTCCAAAGAAACGTAAGTCATCCTTAGTTCTTACGGTGGTTCTTACAGCAGGACATTCATAAACCGTCTTTGCTGATTCCTGTGGGTACGCTAAATTACAGCCATGAAAAAAGTGCTTGTTGCTGTAGTAGTGAGGCCCTTCAAGTGATTAGCTTGTGCAGATTGTCTGAAACCAGACAGGTGTATGTGTGTAATCCTGGCTTTAAGCGTATTGATCATCTGCAAAGTCTAATGCTGCTTTGTCTGAACAGCATTCCTTGTCCACTTGCTAATGTGAATAGTACTGCCTTGCTCCTTTTTCCAAAACAATGCTGCTTAGAATGCATGGGGGTCCAAAGTAACGTCTGCTTGATGAAGAGAGGGTATTTACGTTATGGTAACTGGGTTCATTGAGGTGGCGGTGACAGTGTGACTCCTAGAGCCTCATCTTTATCCATGTTCAGAGCCTATGTCTGCACTAGCAAGTAATTTGGTGTTACAGGTGTGGATCACTAGGTGAAGTTATCATACTTCTTGCCTCTCCACTGCATGAGACACAGGGGTTTTACTCTGGAGTAGATTTAGGCCAGTCCTACTGTGCAGGAGATCTGAAGTTGGCCTATGGAAGGCTATCTTCCAGGTCTTTCTCAACAGCAGACCTTTCTGGGAAATACCACGGTATCCTGTTGTTGATCTCCTGCAGACTGTTGTCCCTTCCACAGTACCCTGTCCAGTGTTGATGTGTAGCTGCAAGTCCTGGTGGTTTCTGAGTCTCACAGTGCAGCCTCTGTCTCGGACCCCTCTTCTCCATCCTCATATGCTAAGGCTAAACGAAGGCACTATAACAGTGGAGCGATGGGCTGTGGCTGCCACCTACTCCACAAGGACACCTGTGAATTAATGGAGTTATGCAGGCTTCTGTAAAACTGGTTATGTAGAGAAGGAAAACATGGACAGAGCTACTGAGTTTGGAACTGCTTTATCTTGGCTGATAGGAGGCGATTAGGGCTTGGGAGCTGAGCCCAGACTGGTGGGAACACATCATGCTTGGAATTGGGGCAAGCCAGTGGTGGGTACAAAGCTTTCAGACGTGGAAAGGTGCGACTTCAAGATCGTCTCCATGTTTAAGGAAGTGGCTGTTGCCCTGTGGAACCTTGTGATCTTCACCTGGTCAGTAGCAAATCAGATTAGGGAAGATGAGTCTGCTGAAGGTGATGTGGTGACCTTGACTTCAAAGGTCATTCTTCACATTGTCTTCCTTTGAATAGCAGACAAGTGGACAAAATCGTATACAATTGTGTACAGGTGACCCATGCTGTTTTCCCTCTGCTGTTCATGAGTTGTCAGACTGTGTGGGATCGAGTATCTCATTACAGCTCGCATCCAGCGCATTGGCCCATGGCACCTCTGGCAACAGCAACTTGATTGTCTTGCAGGCCTTGGTGAACCACCAAGGTACATTTGTGGACATCTTTTCAACACTCATGATGCTTATGTCTTCTACAAATCTGACCTAAGAATGCAAGGGGATTTTGATCCCTTCTTTCTGAAGAGAGCTTTGTGGTGTTTAAGTACCTTCCTGCAACTGTGAGAGATGCTGTTTGCCCGCAGTGCTGCATAGGTCATAAGGCTGTATGGAGCCCAGGCCCTCGTTGCACGCAGGTGGAGGTGAAGTGCAAGTTTGGTTTTCCATTTGCAAGATGGATGTGATGTTCAGGATGACAGCTTGGCTGCAGGATGTTGTCTATACCTTTGTTGATAAAGACCACAAAAAGCAAATGGTCCAGGAAAGGAGCACATGGGATAGAGGATGTGGTCAATGTCAATGCTTTCTTTTCCAGTTTGACAATGCAATGATTAAATATGACAATTTCTAAAGCTACTGTTGTGTCACCTCTTTAATTCTCTACTCCATTCCAAAGGAGGGAATGGGAGTGCCTGCATCACAAAGCTTGCTGACTCTTTCTCTCGCTATCTGCTGTTGATTCACCAGCCCTTTGGGGCAAACATGGTTGCTTTGTCTCCTGTTGCCTTTTTGGACCTTTTCTGTGTATTGTGTGCAGCTGTGATTGCTGCATCACAGTAGTAATTTGCTTGCCAGAGGAAAAGATGCATACGTCTGCCCTCTTCTCCTGAACTACATAGTGGAGATGAGTAGAGACTTGCTTGCTTTCTGCTTAGGTATTAGAAGGGGAGATGTGCAGGAGGACACAAGAGCTGTGTGAGAAGCTACTGTAAATGGAGGCAGAGAAACTTGTTATGATACAGAGGCATAGTGGACAGGCCAGGATGATCAGTCTTTGCAGGGCAGAAAGGATGTCCTCTTACCAAAGGTATCTGCTCCTTTCCATGCCTATAGTGTGACAGACGAGAGCTTCCTGGGGGCAGTGGGAATCATCTGTCTTTCCTGTGTGTAAACTTCTGGGAGATCAAGTTGTTTCAGAGAATAACCACATCCTTCCCAGCTTGGCCCATGCTATATTCCCCAGAGGGCCTGCACAACCAGATTGCTTCAATCCCAGTAACTACTGCCACAAAGCACTTCGTGGCCAAACTCTCCACATGTTTATCCTACATACAGAAATTAAAAGCAGCTTTTCTGAGAGGGACTGTACCCATCCAGCCTCATGATGGCCTAGCAATACCTGATTACCCAGACTCCATGTCTCAGCGCTCTACTGCTTCACATGGGCTGATGTGCTTGCTAGAAAGGTACAAGGCGCACCATTTTGAGCAAAGCTTCAGAATCCACCTGGGTGGGGGAATCTCTGGGGGGAGTATGCCTGGAACTACAAGCAAAGTGTTATATGCTGAAGGTTAACATGGCCCACAGATCACAAGATGAAAGAGTAGAAGAAAAGGTGGCCTTGAGGTTTTTAGAACAGGAGAAATAAGGAAGATAACAGAGGGGAAAGGCACCATGGCCAACAAAATGAGCACTGTGGGCTAACAGTAAGGAAACGCTGGCTAATGCAGGCATTCAAAACTGGGGAGAACAGGAGGGGTCCCAGCAGCTACCTTGCTGTGTCAGGCATGCTGCTTGCCACCCTCCCTTGGGTGGTTTGGTGCCTGTGGATGGGGGTGAATGGGAGTTATGGATAAGGAGGGAGGTCTATCTAGGACTGGGCTGACTTCTTAGAGGCCTTCATGCATCTGCCCCACTGGTTGCCACTATAGTCAATAGTCGGGCAGTTTTGGAGGGAAATGTAAGGTCTCCTGCAGAAATTGCCACCCGTGTCACATGTCTAAAGCCTCCTGATCCTTTACCAATTGGGCAGCAGGTTGGGCCAAGAGCTGCTCTGGCCCTTTTCCATGTCCTTGATGGGCCCTTCAGTGACCACTTGCACGGTGCTGTTTCTCCGTCTGCCTTCGCCAGTGCCACCTCAGCTGCAAAGTGCTGCAGCATCGCCACAGGTGACTCCCCCGGGGTGTGTGCTGCCTTTTGTCTGCAGCAGTCTAGGAATGAGATGCTGGGGGGAGAAGGAAGAGGTGCTATTGCATATACATCTTATAAGGAGGTGGATGCATTCTCCTCTTTATCAGAGGCACCTGTGGAGGAGAAGAAAACCAAATGTGAGTCCTCGACTGCCTGTGAGGTTACAGTACAGTAACATGGCTTGTGAGCTCCCTACAGCCCCCAGCTTCTCATTGGTGAAGGTTTCTGCAGTGTGATGGAGGTGCTGGGGTTGTACCTGTTTCTATTTAGACTGGCTCCTGTGAGGGGTGGGTGAAATCTCACACCGAGTTGTCCCATCGAGTAGTGACAAATTACTTCTGTGCTACAGCAAGCAATGAACTGTTGGGAAACTGTCTTTCCTTCACCTCTTTGATCTCACTAGCAGGAGGAGGCAGGGTGTTTAAGGTGTCAAGGATTTGGGTGGAGATTTTGGAGGGATGGAGAAGATGACTGTGTGAGGCACTGTGTGCAGAAAGAGGCTCCTGTGGTAACATTATTAGCTTTAAGAGACCCCTTTCTTTTATTTGGATATCTTGCATTGGGAGGAAGGAGGAGATGATCATAAAGTAATGGGGTAAAGGAATGAGCTTCTTTCCTTAACAGCTACCTCATCAATTCTTTAGAACTTGGATTTTTTTTTTTCAAATATTATTTAAAAGCAAGTTATTTTTCTTGCTTTCTTGCCTCTCAGGTTGGCCTGTGTCTCAGAATAAATAAAAATTAATAGTAAGCAAAAAATAATAAATAGAAATAATTTAATTAAGATGCATACATATGTCTACAGAGCAAAAAAATCTATAACTATTCAGGTTATAACTGTTTTAGACATTTTATTGTCATAAAAATAAATAACTGAACAGAAATACTATGGAAGAAATATACCTCTGTGGAAGGTAAGAACTATTTCCCACAAATACTTGGGAATGAAGTATCACATTTTTTTCCAAAAGATTTTATGTATGTATTTTTAAAATCTTAAGTACTACTTTTCCTATTACAATAAATATCTACTCTGACTAATAATGATAATTATCAATAATAATTATAGCTTTGTTTTCAAACTATAGTGAAGTTGATAGCAATAGAAGTGAATTTAAAGGGGAAGGCCTTGTTTTCCATTTTGTGTGCACACTCATCTTCCCAGAAGCAGTGATTTTACAGAAAATTACTCTGGATCAAAATTTGTGGCAGATGGTGGATGCTAAGTATATAGGAAGTTGGCTACGTGGTGAAAGCTTCCCATACACAAACAAACTGGGGCTGCCATCTGGTTTTCCATTGTGCTTTTGAACTGTCTCTGGTTTGTGGCTCAGACTCAGGTCATTTGTTTCTAGTGTTGTGTCTGACTTTTGTTGGTCCGTGCTCATGTGTTACTGGGAATTCATTCAGAAGATCCTGTCCTCCTTGTCAACCCATGTGCATAGCAGAAGTGACTCGTGAAGATTTTCTAGGGACAAAGCAAATCTATTTGAAGTTCAGGGAAGCATTCGATACTGTACTGCATGAAAATTGTTAAAATTATAATTTCTGTAAACTTTCACTTACCCATTCACTTTGTTGTGATGTAAGAGAAAACATCAGTCAGGCATGCACAAGTCAGAGGACTGAGTTGAAGCCCGTGAAGCTGCAGTTACCTACCTCACCACCTGCAGTTCTTACCTCTGACTTCATTATGTCCAGTTTGTCATACCTTCGGACACTGACACACTGCTTGGCTGGCCATGAGACAAGCTATGTCTCATTTTTGTGAGATATGGGCAAGAAAACAATGGCTGTGGTTGCTTATGATTTCATTGGATTTGGGAGGCTGAAGGTGGCAGTTTATATTTCCCTGTTAGCATGGGAATTAACTTCGTAAGTCAGGAGATTTTTCCAACTTCTGTACTATATCTCTATCCCCACCTAACCAATAGCATGGCTAGCCCAAGTCCGCAAAGAGTGGAAAACTTGGTGCAGGCAACAGTGTGGCTCCTTGCAGAGCTTCCTCAGGTCTAATGGAGTCAGCTTTGAGCCAAAGGTGGTGTGCCATATCGCTGTGTTCCTGGGTAGACTTGAAGCAGAATCAGCGGCCATGTAGAAATGACGCCTGGCTGTGCTGGTGCTGGTCTGCGCAGAGCTGGTTCAGATGCCTTTGCTTCCACAGAACTGACTTTCTTGCCATGCCAGTAACTCTGTGATGGTAAAGGACATCGAATGCTCTGGTGTTCTCCTAGTATTAGCATGGCTTGGCTTTAGGAAAGAGGAGTTAAGTAACTTGTGGGGATGAGGACTGGTTGTCCCTTCCAGGCTGAGTTGGCAGTGATAGGGATATCTCTAAACTCCAGATTGTATGGCTTTCTGGCACAGAAATGTCTCTTGCTTTTCTCTGTTGGTCCTGATTCACCATATTTAAAATGCTCAGGGGAACAGGATCCTCAGTTTGTCTCCTAGGAGCATACCAGCCACTGAGCTGTTGACTTAAGCTCTTTTTTTTTTTTTTTTAGGACTGCTTTTATTTTATAGACTGGCAGAAGAGGTGTATGCACATGGATCCCTGAGCATTCTGAGAAGTAGTCTGTTGCATAAACGCTGCCTCGGAGCTTGGCGTTAGTTGCCTAACTTTTGGAGATGTGTACTGTTTGATTCCTGCTCCTCTTGAGCATTTTCTTCTGGCTGTGAGGTTATCTCTTCTTCCTGAGTTCTGTGAATGTCATTCTCAGATGCCTCTCGGATAGGGAAACTGCTGTGAGGACTTTGTGAGGTGCCTGGAAGTCAGGCATCACAAGTTTCTGATGAAATAGCCAGTCCCCTTTGTGGGTCTGGCTCACAATTGCTTTACTTGATGTTGCAGAAGACTGACAGGAGATTGCTTGAGAAGACCAGTCCTGTCATGACTGAGATTTTCCTGATCTAGTTTATGCATGAAGTAGGCAAGGAAGAAAGCATGGTGCAGGGTTAATACACTGGTAACTTGTGTGGTGCTGTTCTGCGAAAGTGCTTTTCCACACTCACAAAGATAGGGGGAAACATGAATTTGGTCTGACTGTTTTGGAACCAGAGCAATAACGACTTCTGCTGGAATTCCCTTCAAATGAGGAGCTTCTTTATAGAATACAGGCAGTCTATCAATACTGTCACTGGTAATCTTCTAAATTGTATTCTACACAAAAAGTTCAGTAATAAATCCATTTAGTGCTTTAATAGGTAGCAAATACATGAAGAATTTAAGATTATTTTGAGGTTCTTCTGCTACTCCAATCTAGATGTAATGAAGCTCTGTCTAGACTTCAGATGTTTGAGGGCCCGCAGTATACTTTCCTTCAGTTAACTTATATTTGTCTGTCTTTTATGCTTTGTATAGTATACATGGAGATAAAACCATATATAATTGAAAACTTTGTATAAATAGTTCTGTAATGCTTGGGAAAACTCTCTCATGTTTGTTTTGGACTGTAAATTGCAGAGGCTGGAATATCTATAATTTAGGTCAAGCTATGATTTAGGTTAGAACCACAAAATGCAGTGAATTTTGCTAATAAGCTATTTTGGAAAGTATTGCAATACTTGTACTTCAGTTTACTTCAGAGTAACTTTTTGGTGAGATGTAATATTCCTGTTTATATTGTTTCTAAGCTTTACTATAGTTAAAAAAATGTAAGGATATATGTATTTTTATTTTGCGCTTAAAGATACTTAAAGGGAAAACACAGAACTATGTTGTTTTACTACAGAAAGAAATTCTGTAGTTGCTAGTTAATGCAAAACAGCCCGGAGCCCATAGAAGTAAAAAACAGAATAGCCTGCTTTATCTTTCTGTGTATGTGTCTCTGTATACTGGCAATGGCAAGTTTAGTGCCCAGTTGTGATGTTGGAGTAGTTTTCTGGAGTTTATGGAGGGGTTTTTTGGTTGTTTTGTGTTGTGTTTGGTTTTTTTTTTAAGTGCATGAGTGCCTTGCTGCCCTACTGACCTTTGAAAACCTTCCCCCATGTGCCTTGTCCTTACCCTGTTTGGATTTCTGATTAATATTCCCATCAACTTCGGACAGATCATTTGAAGGTTCAGGCTTGAATATGTATATCAAAGTATATTGCATGTGTAGGGGTGAATGATGGTGAAGAGTTTGCAAATACACTCATGGTTTTGTTGCAAATGGATGTTTAGATGATTAATTCAGCTCATCGAGCAGTTGCACAGCCTGGGATCTGAACTGATGCCTGGCTAGTTTAGCTTGAGGCGGGTGATGAAGCTCTGGCCCACTGAGTCTGTACTGCATGGGCATCTGACTGCTTGCCGGTCAGTCCCTGAGCCACGGGAGTGTACAGCACAGCATTTTTTAAGATCAGCTGCCATCTGACTTTGCCTTCTAAATGATGATGGTTCAGGTGCTGACTGGTTGGCAGCTCCCACACCTGCATGGCCGTGGACGGAACAGACTGCTGGGAACAGTTCAGCCCATCAGCTGGTGCAAGTTAAGCTGCCCCCATGCTTTGTTCAAAGCCCTTTGAAAGTCCGAGTGCATGCATTGCCTTTGCTGTTCAGTTGAAGGACAGAGGTGAAAACTCATATCTTTGCAAACATCTTTTGTTGCAGAACAGCATTGTTTGGTCCACTTTCTTGTTTACTACATGTTTCTTCCCCTCCGCCCAGCTCCTTGAACTCCAGATTGTCCTTGAGTAGGAAATTTAAACTATTTTGTCTTTTAAACTATGGGGGTAACCTACTTTCTACTCTGACAAAAGATTTCATTCTTATCTCTGTAAATGCTAAACTGATTGTGTTTAAAAAATGTTTGACAAGCTTTTAAATTAAACATGACTGCAGTTGCATTAATTCTGTTGTGAAGCTGCAGAAGGTAATGCTGCATTCTTTAAAAGCAGCTTATTAAAATAAAAGTCAAATTTCATGTGGTTTTGATGGTTTTCTTTTACCTCTGTCAAATTAGGATGCACTAATGATGCATATTAATTAAACTTAAAATATTTTAGATATGAATATATATATTTCTATCAGTGAATTTTAGTCCTGAAAAACCTCTGTTGTAGAGGAGTTAAAGACAAGGAACTACTGGAGAGAGTCCAGCGGAGGGCAACGAGGATGATGAGGGGCCTGGAGCATCTCCCTTATGAGAAAAGGCTGAGGGAACTGGGTCTGTTCAGCCTGCAGAAGAGAAGACTGAGAGGGGATCTCATCAATGCTTATAAATACCTTAAGGGCAGGTGTCAAGAAGATGGGGCCAGACTCTTTCCGGTGGTGCCCAGCGACAGGTTAAGGGGCAATGGGCACAAACTGAAACTCGGGAAGTTCCATCTGAGTATGAGGAAGAACTTCTGTACTTTGAGGGTGGCAGAGCCCTGGGACAGGCTGCCCAGAGAGGCTGTGGAGTCTCCTTCTCTGGAGATATTCAAAACCCGCCTGGACACGATCCTGTGCAACCTGCTGTAGGTGACCCTGCTTTGGCAGGGAGGGGGGGACGAGATGATCTCCAGAAGTCCCTTCCAAACCCCCACCATTCTGTGATTCTGTGAGTTACCCATGTAACTTAAACTCTGTTTAGAAAATATAGATTATGTCTGATAACTTGCTGCTGCCAGCAAGAGTCAATTATTACCCACAGCTTAGTAGTGACATGGAGTATGTGGGCCCCCAGATTAGTTCATACCATCTTTGTTGGTAGTTCAAAGGATGGTTGACATTGCACTAATGTTTGTGAGCTGCACCCACGTTTCTCTTTGCAGCTCTGTGTTAAGTAGCAACTTCTAGCAGACATGTAACAACAAGACGCTGACACTTACACTGCCTTAGCCTCCTGCAAAGTAGTGTCTAAATCCTCACATACCAACTTAAAAGTGTCTTTAACTTGCCTTTGATCTAAATCCATCAACATAACTTCCAACAGGAAGAACCTAGTCTTTTCTCAACCTTGCTTTAAATCTAATTGAACTTGAAAATTTCATCCTTCATTTAGTTTCATGTGTTAGGACATCTGTTTATCATTACTTACCTAATTGTGTGTGAATTAGAAGTCAGAGATTCTTGGCCGCTGATTGACTGTGGACATCAGCAAATTACCACCCTTACCAGCCTATCTAGGAACTGTGTGAAAGCATCAGTCTCTCTGGGTATGAAGCTAATCTTGTTCACATCCAGTCCAGAATAACTCTATTGAAACAATAGTGTAGGATGAAATCATCCATGCCATACTTGTTTCACTGTTTTTAATTGAAACAGATTATAATCATAAAAGTGGCTAAAGATACTGTGAAGCTTGTTAGTATAGCTCTGTGAGTATAAAGAGTAATTACTGCCTGTTCTTTTGTGACCATTTATATACACCATGGTTGACAGTGGCCGTATTTCCTAAATATCACATATGAAAGTGTATATGTAAAATATATTGTGTTTAGGTTTTGAGGTTGTACTTTAACTCTACAGTGACACTTACTGGACAGTACTTGTGTTTAAGTCTGGTACTGTAAATGATTAATCATTAATTGTTAATTATTAGTCATTAAAAGTGTCCTGTGAGGAGCAAGGGAGTTGCACTCAATGATCATTATAGGTCCCTTCCAACTTGAGGTATTTTGTGATTCTAATTATTGATCATTTAGGCAAGTGTTATTTCTTGTAAAGCAGGTAAATAGTTTCACAAATAACAATGTGCATCTTTAATATAGGTAGGAATCTGGGGTACACAGTGTAGTATGGTCATAGAAATTCAGATTTAAGCCCATGTTTGCTTCCAAGATTGAAAGACGCAGTTATGTAAGTGACAAGGTTGTAATGTTGTTGCTTTAGGTCACAAGATTCGTATCAAAGCATGAAACAGGTACCATTGCTTAACGTTGAGACAGTTGGTGTCTCTCATTAACTTAGTTAACCTCAGTGTTAACTAGATTAGCTAAACGAAATGTTTTAAGTTGGTAGCTAGACCTCAGTGGTTAGGAGACTAGGTTGTTACTGTCTGAAATCAGTGGCTCCAGTGGCCGAACAAAGGCTCTGATCTCTGTGTATCTCAACAATTCAAGATGTTTCCTGTCTCTTACAATCAAGGTTTGCCATAGCGGCTTGTAACAAAGACTTCGATATTTTGATCCACTGTTTTCTATATTATTTAAATATTTTTGTGACATTAATGGGCAGAGTACAGGAGAACATTTTCACTTGCTTGTTTTGGCATACATTATCATACATCCCAACCCTAGAGACATCTGATCGTCTCTGGTATTACTTTTCTCTAGGATAAAACTGAGATGAGGTAAGACAGAGCATCTGCACTGTTGCCTGGCTTAAAGAGCTTGTTTCTGTTGTGTCTTGGACTTGTAAGCCTGCTAAGCACAAAGCAGAGAAGCATACCGAGCACGAGATTCACATACAGTTCTAGGTTGCAATTTACTTGTTGGCAAAGCATATTTAAGAGCATGTTTGCACCTAGCCATTTATTCTGTACTCTGCACCATTTGTCTTCACTCATCTCAGTGTGTTACTGTTTGTAGGACCACACCATAACTGGATTTCTTAGATGGTTTGGCTTTGCCTCTGGAGAAAATACAACATAGACCTACTTTGTAAAGAATCTAAGACTTGCTAAGTAAAGTGTTGGTGTTTTGTTCAGCGCAGAGGATATTCCTCTTGCTAGCTAGTGATGTTCTACTCCCTTTGGTGGTTTGGCTGTGTTCACAGTCCACAGCGGGTACATGATTGCTTCACAGGGTTCAGTTTAGACCATTTTGCACTGGGAGGTTTCTGTACAGGACATATGCCCCTCTCGCACCCCGCACCGACAACCCAGTGGAAAGTTGGCGTCCTGCAGTCCTTGATTCTTCACTGCTGTTGCTTGAGGCAAGGCCTCTCCTGTTGTTACAGACTACATCATCTTTGGCTTTACAGTTGCTATTAGTTTCTTAGGGGTTTTTTTTGGTAGATTGTTAGTGCATTCTAGTTTGCCTTGTATTTACTGGGTTTTGTTTCCTATTGGCAGGAAGATGAGAATTTATATTTTAGGACTTTGGCTTTGTGAGGCTTCGTTCTTGGTTTTAAGAGAGTCTGGTTTCACTCTATTTTTAGCATTGCCATCATCAAATCTGCAGGTTTTCATGTGCAGTTTTCACACTGCCTTCCTGTGACAGGGCAGTGGTTGCTAATGCTAGAAATGCCAAGTGCCGTGCTTTCCTGCAAGAGCCCATTTCGTGTGATTGTGCCACCTGCAGACCCCAAACTTCCTGAAGAGGAGAGCTCGACTATGGAGCTAGATTCTGAGTTTAATCCCAGACTTGGCTGCTCGAGACATCAGTGTGTGCATGCGTGCAGGTTACCCATCTAACCACTTGGGTAAAAACTGGTTGGTGGTTGGGACACCCATGGTCCAGAAAACACAGCTGAGAAACAACTGGTCCTTGCTGTCAGTGAGCTTGTGATCTCAGCTTTACAATTTTTTGCTTACAGGCCATGCAGCTGGACGAGCAAATACTTTGGTTTTGGTAAGACTTTGCTTTTATGGTCCATCAGGAAATGCAGAGTTGTTATTTTCTATAATGAAACGTTTCCAAATTGGCTACCTGGAAGTGAAGCCCACATTTAAAGATACCTAATTGTTAGCAGAGTTCCAGGCACAATTCCCTGCCTCTTTTGCTGTTCTTGAATGGTAAAAATAGGCAGTTTCTGATAATAAATTTGTATTTTACAAATCCCACTTGTGTGTGCTTGAGGCAAAATGTTACATTTTAAAGAGGTTTTTTTGGTGGAGGAAACTCATTGTCTGCAAAATCTTATCAAAGTTTTTTGAGGGACTCGATACATTTGTTGAAAGGGGTGATTGAGCCGATATATTATACTTCAGTTTTCAAAAACGCTTTGACATGGTCATAACCTATGTTTTTTAAAGAAACTATGCTGGTAACCTAACGATGACTTTTTTTTCCAATGCTTGCCTAAAGAACGAGAAGAAAAGTAGGAATAAATACATGTTTTTTCACAATGAAGAGTATTAAATCATTAGCTGATAGTTTCATCCTATACCAAATAAATTACTAGAGTGGTTCCCCCAGTCACCTGTACTGAAGCCTCTGATACACAGGTGATTCGTAAGTGACCTAGAAGAGGGATGGGTAGTGAATTTGCTGAGGAAACACAATCGGCTAACAAGGTGTAGAAAGGTCTTGTGATAGATGCAATTGAACAATAAAATGGTAGGTGAGATTTAGGGTTGGTAAATGCAGGGTAATGAATATGGGGAAAAATAACCCCCCACTATCCATACAGGTAGGTGGGCACAGTATGGTATTATTTTGGTTACTGTAACTCAGAAAAGAGTCTTTGGTGCCACTGTGGAAATGTGGGGTCAGTGTTCAAATGTAGTCAAGGCAAATAGAAGGCAAAGTGTATTATGAATGCAATAGAAATCAAAATTTAAACCATTATTATGCTAATATATAAATATAATATGTAAATGATAACAGGATGGCGAAATCACATGGAAAAAGTAGAGAGTAATCTGTTAGCTGTTTGTCAAAACACAAACTAGGTTGCAAAACCAGGAATTACAACAAACAAACAAAATGCAGTATTTTCTCAGCAGTGCCTGATTACAGTACGCAGTATAACTTCCTGCTGCAGTATTTTACAAAGCGTGTAAGCAGCAATGATTGAAAAATGGATTAGATGTGTTCTAGGCAGAAAGGAGGTCTGTTGGTGTCTTTTCAACACAGTGGTGATGTTATAAACCTGCAGCTGGTTTCCTAAACCATTGATTGTAGGAAACTGGGAGGGATGTCAGTTTGTTGTCTTAGACCCCGCTTGCTGCCAGCCGGGATGAGAATGGAGTGGCCAACTGAATGCATATTTGGTCTGACTCAGAAGGTCTGCTTGTGTTTTCAAAACATCAAACTTCCTGCTCTTAACTTGTGTTCATACTTTCAGGTGTCAAAATGTAAATATTTTTAGCAAGCTGAAAGAAATATTGTAAGAACAATTACTCTTGGCAGCCAAGTCCTCGGATTTCTACTCTGATTACATTACAGGCTGAGCACAGCTTTCTTCTTAATGTTTTGCATTTTTGTATTTATCTGTTGAGGTAGTTTTCCATTTAAATAAAATACATTCTTTAAACAACAGTATTTAGCCAATGACAACATGCTGTAGTAAAACTCTTGCAAACATTTAATTTTGCTTGTCATTATCTACCTCTAATATTGTGTAGTGATTCTTGTGCTCTTTTAGCTTTTAAGTATCTTCTTATAACAGAAACTCTGTTAGTATGGTAAAGGTTGGTTTTATGTCCTGATTTTGTTCACCAGACATCACTTGCTTTATACTTATTTTCTGTATCAAGAGAGCAAGTTTACAATATGTAGCATTATTAGCTACGTTGGAAAATGCTATTTAAAAATTGTTAGTTGCTTATCAAAATAGCTAGTAGAATATCTGTGTAGATAAAGATGCCTTCATAGATATGGATTATTTTTTTTTAATGCTTACTTTCTAGAGAAAATATTGCTGTTTTACCTAAGTCAGCAAAGGTTCCTGTCTGGCACCCCAAAACTTGCTCTGGAAAATTAATTTTATTTTTTATCGACTGAGATGAACTCTGTGTGACAAAAAGGAGGTATTCATAACCGTCAAGACTATTTCTACAAGACTTAATTTCAAAAGTAAACTCAATTTCTATAGGAGTTGTATATGACTACCCAGGCTATTACCTTTGTTTTATCTGAAGTGCCAGGAAGAACAGAGCTAACTTAAATTAACCATTGGAGCAAATAAAATTTAATTGAAAAGAAAACAAGCATCACAATTATGCAAAGGGAATTTAATTAATTTAGGGTTAACTCCTGACTATTTTTTTCATCTGAAGCCGTGTAGCATTTAGGAAATAATCCAACTTATGGAACTGGAGCACATTACACCGGAGCTGTACTTCTCTCCTTGTGATAAAATACTCAGGTCTTGGGTTCCTGCAAAGGCAGCTCCAGAGCAGCATCCAGAGGGGGATCAGACTCCTGTGCGCCTGCTGTAATGGCATCTGCAGATGCAGCACGCAGCTGGAGTGCTCGGAAGGGCAGTGCCAACATTTTTTTTGTTTTTCATAAAGCATTTTTATGTTATTCTTGCTCTGCCTTATCTTCTCCTTACCCCCCCTCCACACATTCCTATGTTTATTACAAGGGTCCCTTGAGGATTTATAGATATTCCAGTTTGAAGGGGAAAATTTATTATCAATGTCTCTTCTTTTAAACTGCTTGCTCAGTAGTAAGACTTCCTCTCTGGGTATGGATGTGTATATATATTTGCGATAGTTAAAAGCTGACAAAAGTAAGGATGCTATCCTGGACTCAGAAGTTAATCTTTCCTTTACCAGTCATTTGTTGAATATTTGAGAGACATAGCTATTAATGGCGAAGAATTAAATAAAATTCTTCCTAATTAAAAATCTTACTAAAAGCTTTGCCTACTTTGAAAATTTTGTGCAGTGTCCCTATTTATCAGCACATTTCAAAGTGTGTTTAATATTGTTTCTGCTTTCCTGCTGCATGAATTTGACTATTTATGTGTGATGCGGAGATTCTTTTCTCCTGAAAGAAGTGTTTCATCAAAAAGAGTACTTAGGCTGACGTGATCCTGCAGATGGATTTCACCCTCAGCTGTGGGTTAGTTGCCTCAGAATGATGTTTAAATTAGCTTGTTTTACTCTGATGAGCTGGATCAGGAACATGTACCTGGCGTGGCAGACAGGACAGCGAACAGCAGCCTGCAGTGGATCTGAAGGCTGGGGCTTGTTTGAGAACCAGCAGGGTGGGAGCCTTTCAACACAGGCACGCCTCACCAGCCACTCTCTGCTTCCCTGCCTTTTCGCTGGATGCTCTCCAGGCCCAGTGAGCGGGGAGGAGGACCTGATCCATTCTGTGCGTCCCCCCCTGGCCTGCCGCCCCAGCGCTTTTACATGGGTCAAATGTCGGCGCGCTGTATATGTGCCCTGTGTCCTGGCAATGCCTGGCACCTCGTGGCTCTAGCTGATCTGTGATGTAGTATCCACATGCCCGGAGACACCAACAGGTCATCAACACGTGGTTGGCTTCTTTGATTTTATTTCTCCTGGTGTTCATTAACACAGGGGCCGGCTTACACAGCCCTCCAGCACCTCCACTCCCTTCTTTTGGCGCCGCTGCTTTAGACATACAGCCCACTCAGAAGTACAGGAGCCTGGCGATGCTGTTAGCATGTCATTGCTTGCTTCCTTCAATAAACTGCCCTTATAATGACACCACACATGCAAAAATGACCAACAACTTCTGGTTTGTCTGAAGTTTGCACACACGCTAATATTTTTACTAAAATAATGTTCCCTAACAATGAAGTTGATAAAAGTTGATAAAATGTAGAGGAGGAGGGTTGGGCTTTTTTTTTTTTCCTTAAAAGGCTGTCTGACTGTAAATAATGGATTGAATGAATTGAGGGGGGAAAATAGTTGAATTAAATTTCGTTCTATGAATTCTCTTCTGTTCTTACTAAAGAACAGTCATCAGTTATTACCGAACATCAGGCAGTGAATACATGTAGAGAAGTTCTCATAGTGATGAAAGTTAGTTTTGATGCCTTGAATTATCTTTTTAAAATTCTAACCGAAGCCTTTTTCTTCCCCATAGCCTTTTCTTACGCTTATGAATCTTCACTGTTCACCAGACGTCCACACGTTTCTGTGCAAAGCCTTTGTTCCTGCCTGCCTGGAGCAAGTTCACGTGATTCACCCTTGTCGAAGCCTCTGTGAGAAAGTGTATTCTGACTGTAAGCAGTTGATGGACACTTTTGGAATCACGTGGCCTGAAGAGCTGGAATGTACCAGGTGAGGTATTTTTCATGTTGACAGGTGGTGGAGGTACTATTTTCATATTTGACCTAGACTGAATTGAAAATCTGAGGCAGAATGTTAAATATCACCTTGCTGTAGCTTCCTCATCACTGGTGACCCTACAGTGCTTATGCATAGGACTATTTTTTTAAATTAAAACTTTTTCATTATTCAAATGATCACCTGCATTTCCTGCTTGTGACTTTTTTGCAGCACATTTCTGCAGCAGTTCTTTTCAGTATTCAGATCCCTGGAAGAAGAAGCTTTTTACTATAAGTTTCTTAATTTAAAATATTAAATGTTACGGCATAGATTTTGCTTCTGTTTCTGATCTCTAAAGTAAGGATGATCATACTTACTTCATGGGGTTGTATAAGTAATTGCTCATAAAATAATGCAGTATAAAATGTTCTGCATTTGAATGGACATAGAGCATTAAATAGTAGAAGCCTTATCTTACTCCTCACTGTTTAAATGTGCAAATTCAGTCTTGTGTTGCTTTTCCTGTACTGCCTGCCAAAAGTCTCCTTTTTTTAAATTTCACCTTTTTCTCAAAGATGTTCACGTGACTATTCTAGAGAGAAGACAGTTAATACTACATTCGGGGAAAAGATGATTCTATGTGTGTTAAATGAAAACCACTGAAAACAGTCTAGTGTAATCTTCTTGAGATTGACCTTCAACTACAGTTATTTGAAAATGATTAAGGCTAGATGGGTTTTTTTCTAACACACGTCAGGGCAAGAAGTGCAGGAAAGGAGCAGAGAGCAGAAACTCAAATCACTTTTCTAACCGCCATGCAGTTGCTAATCTGTGATAGTCCTGACGGAGGGCTGGGACAGTAGTCCTGTGCCATGATCTCCGGTAGAAATCCATATTGGAGTGAATATAACAGATGGTATTAATGCCATTTCCCTTAATTTTGCAGAAAAAAATTGAAGTTGTGGGGCTTTATAACAAGAAGGCGTCAACTTTTCCCATCTAGTGTGAGTTTCTATGCAACAGTAGTGCCACCCAGCACAGCAAATGTTTTCAAGAATTGTTTTGAAAAACTAGGAGAATTACAAATGAATCCAGTTGTTCAATATGTCTTTCAAATCACATTTGAAATCAAATTACATTTTTGCAAGAATTACAGCAGCTTTAAATTATTCTATTACTGTTAATGTTTACTGAAGATGAACCTGCTCTGTTCATATGTGAAGTGATGTCTCCCCAATAGCTGATGCAGAGAAGTCCGTGTAATGCAGGATGTTCTTACAACAGCAGAGATCCTGTTACTGGAGCCCATGGAAGAGGAGCTGGCGTGAGATTGGGCAGTAACTGGAACCCTGATATTCACACTCTTGTATTCTTACAGATACATATTACCTATTAAGACATGGGTGACTAAAGTTTGCACTGCTCCTGTGGCTACTGGTCCAGCCCGTGGTTAATGAAGGAATCTGCTACAGAATCAGTTTTCTTAATGATTAGTCTGGATTTATTTGGACAGCATGATAATGTAGAGAAGCAAAGAATTGAAGGTTTTTTTAGCTCAAGCTGAGCTTGCAAGCTGACATTGAGGGACTCTTATAGTGTTTGACAAAGAACGTTTTGAGATAACAGAATTTTACTTGAAAAGCTAGAATGCAAAACTTGTTCTTTTAAAAAATATGCTTAAACTCGGACTGCATATAAATCCCATTTTGAGTAAATGCTTACCTGTTTGAGTTATACTTGCATAATCTAGTTTGAAGATAAGTCCAACACTGCTAATGCTATATTAACTGTATAAAAAGGTCATGTATTGTATCCAATTGAACCCTTGAGCAATTGAGTCTTGAGTGATTTTTAAATGAACATTATGGAGCTAGAAAAGAAATTGCTAAAATAGTGATCATTTTTTACAATGCTCATCTCTTCTGCTTTTGTCTTTTTCAGTTAGGTAGTTTCATTGTTGTGAACAATGAAATGTCACTATAATGCAAAAAATTGTAATAATGATCATGTAGTAGTCATCAGTTAATTCTAGATACTGTCAGCCTTCTTTCTTTGTTCCTTGATTGAAGTTTGCATTTTGACAAGATCATTTGCTGTCTCCAACAGTCTATTGTTATCCAGATTTTAAAAACACCTACTGTAAATATTTTTATGTACATATGTAAGAGTTTAGTAGAATTTTTAGACTCTAAAAAAACCATTGCAATTTGAATAGTGTTTCATAAGCAATAAAACAACAGCAAGAGAACAACAGTTAAATAGCTGTTTGAATAGTCTTCTAAACCAAAAATATTTGAAGTCTGTTTTTTAAAATGCCACCTGATATTTTTCATATAATGCACATTTGCATTATCTACGAAGTTTAACAGTGCTTAGAATCAGATGTTTTTTGTATTTCTAAGAAATAATTATAGTTGAGAATGGGGGTATTAAGGTATTTCCTCTTCTGTTTGTTCATGTAGACTAGTCAATTGTGATGAGACTGTTCCTGCCACTTCTGCTGTAACTGCGAATGTGCATGGCACTCGGAAGACCCCAGGCCAGACCCGAAGGGATTATGGATTCTGGTGTCCACGACACTTACACACTACCAATGGACAAGGCTACAAGTTTCTAGGAATTGATCAGTGTGCACCCCCATGTCCCAATATGTACTTCAAAAATTATGAGTTGGATGTTGCGAAAAGCTTCATTGGAATAGTTTCAATCTTTTGTCTTTGTGCTACGCTTTTCACATTCCTGACTTTTCTGATTGATGTTAAAAGGTTTAGGTACCCAGAGAGGCCGATCATATATTACTCTGTCTGTTACAGCATAGTCTCTCTAATGTACTTTATCGGATTTTTACTTGGGAACAGAACTGCCTGTAATGAGGCAGATGATAAGTTAGAAATTGGTGAAACGGTTGTTCTTGGCTCCCAAAACAAAGCCTGTACTGTCCTTTTCATGGTTTTGTATTTTTTCACTATGGCAGGAACTATATGGTGGGTGATTCTTACCATCACTTGGTTCCTTGCAGCGGGAAGAAAATGGAGCTGTGAAGCTATTGCACAAAAGGCCATGTGGTTCCACGCAGTTGCATGGGGAATGCCTGGTTTTCTAACCATTATGCTCCTTGCAATGAACAAAGTTGAAGGAGACAATATCAGTGGAGTTTGTTTTGTGGGTCTCTATGATCTGGATGCCTCTCTATACTTTGTGCTTTTGCCGTTGTGCCTTTGTGTTTTTTTCGGTCTCTCTCTTCTTTTAGCTGGTATTATTTCTTTAAATCATGTGCGGCAAGTCATACAGCATGATGGCAGAAACCAGGAGAAGCTGAAGAAATTTATGATTCGAATTGGAGTTTTTAGTGGTTTATACTTGGTGCCACTTGTAGCACTTCTTGGATGTTATGTCTATGAGCTGGTGAACCGGAAAGTCTGGGAAACGACCTGGGTATTTGACCACTGTGACCAGTACCATATTCCTTGTCCTTATCAGGCAAGTAGCAGATTCCTTTACAAATAGTACTAGAAAGTTAATTAACGAAAACCCCTTATGCATCACCATATCTGCCATGCAGTTAGTAAATTATTTTCACGTTAAGTAATCAGTTCAAGAACATGCAGCAATTAGTTGCTTTTTAAGTCAAAATCAGTGGTATGATGCTTTTGCTTTGAAAATTTTCACTAATCAAGTTGATAGCACTCAGCAATTAATTCCAACTCACAGCTCTAAAGGGAATAGATAATCTTTACAATATTTGAACTTCATGTTGCAAATTGTGAAATCATTCTTCACAGTATCTGTTCCTAAAAATAGGTGCTTAGTATTTGGGAGCGTAGCTCAGTATCAAAGTACTGAAGGTGAATTTTCATCAATTTCAGTTGAAGCTGAAATAATGATTCTTGAAAAGTGAGTCTAAATTGGATTTAAAATGTTGCTTATAACCATAGATTTAAAATCACTTTTGTCTTTTTTTTTTTATCCAAAGTGTAGAATTACAAAATAAATTTTCAGTATATTTTTTCCATGATAGCTGTCACTTGCAGGCTGATTTTCAGTAATGTGAAAAAATCTTTTAAAAAAACCCAGTCAAACAAAAAGCAAAGGAAAAAAAACCAACCACCAAAAAAACCAACCAAAAAAAACCCCAAACAAAACACCACAACAACAACCCAACAGCATTTTAAATTGCAGAGAAGTTCGTATTTAACACTTGACTCTTAAAAAACCAACATCCGTGGAAAGGCTTTTAAAGTAAATCTGCCCACGTTCAGTACCCTCTATGGATTAAATCCCTTGTAAGTACATAAAACTCCCAGCAATCACAGGTGATTTGTGGTTTGTTTCATTCCATTTAAGAACAAGTATAAAAGACACCATCAACTAAGAGAAATGCAAGTGTCTCATGTCATCTTTCATTGCTTTGCACTTACCATCTATGTTTTTACTGCAATAAACTATCATTAAAAAGAGGAATATAAAGACAGGCATTATGGAATGATAAGGCTCTTGATCCTTCTACATTCTTAAATATACTCTCTATCCTCTGTATTGAAGTCGGTATAAGCCGAGAGTAGCACAGCTCACAGACTTGGTTGTTTTTGCTTCCATTACCATTCTTAAGTGCACTTTGTCTTCTCACTGAGCTCTGTATGGAGCTAAATGGTCCAAAATATACAAGGTTGAAAACAAAGCTTTTATGCTTTTTAGAAAAAAAAATAAATTGTTTTGTAGCACTTAAATAGAACAGCTTGGCATAATAAGGCAAAAGAGCATGTATTCTCAGCCTTTAATTAACCTGTTGGAAAGAGTAAATAGCAACAGGGAATGTTACACAGACACATACTTGATGGGATCTGTCGCTATAATAAACAGCGTGTGCTAACGATGGAGTATTTTAAAGTGGCACGCTCTGCCTTGGCTTACCTGAGCTAGCTTGTAGACTTTTATTACATTGGCCAGATCAAACCCAAATAAAAACAAGCTTCAGTTTAAGTAGCTCATGTTACCTGGCTAACAGAAATAGTGACTTTCATAGATGGGACTGGCAGATAAGCCAGGTAATGTAAATTAAATTTGCAGGATGGGAGCACAAGATAATAATCTCTTACTGAGTTAAATGTCTCAGCTCCTATGATCCAGTTCTGCAAATAAGTGGATTAATTTTGCAATAAACAGATAGTTCCCTGCGGCTCCCTGAAGATGCTGTCTAATCTGATTAACTCCCAACTCATCCACTTACTGTTTCTTTTAAGTTGAAGGGATAAATCTTATACATACAAACTATCTCTGAAGAACATGGTTACTAATACTATTACCCCCCCAAATTATCTTTCCTTTCAATTTAAAAGAAAAATATTTCTTTCTGACTAATCTCCTGTCTGTGTATTCAGCTGTAGACATTAACCGGGTCTGACTTGACTGTACACGTCTAACGTTTGTCCACAGTACAAGCCCCAACAAAGAACAGCCATAAGGAGAAAATATCTCTTTTACATAACCTGTTTGTTTTCTGCATTTAAAAAAAATAAATCAACAAGTATATTTTCTTCTTTGCATTTATTAAACTTTATTATCTTCTAGGCAAAGGCACTGGCAAGACCAGAAATATTTTTGTTTCTGATGAAATATTTGCTGACATTAATTGTTGGCATATCTCCAGTCTTCTGGGTGGGAAGTAAAAAGACCTGTTCTGAGTGGGCCAATTTCTTCAACAGAAACCGCAAAAGAGAGTAAGAACAATTTTCTATTCCTGTTTTTTTAAAGTGTATATTTTAAAATAAGTTTGATTTTTGACATGTCTCTTTAAATGTAGCTCAGTTAATCAAAATATTGGCCTTAGACCCTTTCTTTTTTGGAATCTAAATGCTGCATGTGGGCATCAGCAAAACTCCATTGGAGTCTGTGGAAGTTTTACATATACAATGACTTTTTGACAATGTTCTTGGAAGACAGAAGATACTTTCCTCTGCTGATTTGTTCTCTTCATAGAGCGGAAGACTTATTGTTGGGTTTAGCATTGGCTAATACATCTCTGGTTTCCAGTCAAATAAAGAAGATAATTTCAGCCATCAACTTGGATCCTTTCACGTGTTCTGCCTCCTTCATTTGGCACAGTACTTAGCTGTGTTTACTATCATGCAATAATAACATCTTCTGCTTTTCTCCTCTGCCAGGCTTGTCTTATTTTAAAATTAATTTTCATTGAACTCTCCTTAGTATCACTTTTATTGTATTAATCTACTGTTCCTTATTTTTTTTCTGAAACAGAATAATTTGGTTTTATTACTTAATTTTAGTAGATTTCTATCCATGGATCTACAGAGATTATAAATACCATTTCCATTTCTTGTAGTTGTCATTTTTTTCCATTCCTTTTTATTCCTTGATTATTTCTTTTTAGAATATCTGTTTTTCTCATAAATTGTGCTGTATTTTTAGATCTTTTTATTTCTTTGGATTTCCCAAGGCACCAGTCCTTAAGCTCCTTCTATTTTACATCTGCATTCCTTGATGGTGAGCTTATAGCTTCCTTTCCCTCTCCCCTCTTCTTCCATTTCCTGCTGTATAATTTTGCTTGTCTTTCAGATGTTAACTGCTTTCAGCTATAGGAATTTAAAAATAACGAAGTCAATTTTATAATGGTTACTTTTTTTTTTTCCTTCACTTGAATGAGGTTTACTTTACATAATTTGGTAATACAGCCACTTATGAGCTAATCCTGCTTTCCTCTCTTAGAAGATTAATCTACTGAAGTCATTGGACCTACTTGCAGAAGTAAGAAATGTAGAAATCCACTTTATTTAATTGTTCCACAGACATAATTACTATGATGAGATTTTTTTTCTCCTCTTTTTCACACACAATTTTTTTTCCTCGTGTTCATTAACATCCATCTCAGATTGCATCACTGATTGCTATTCTTTCACGTTTTTGTGTATGAAGCTATATTACATCTAAGGTTATCCTCTTCATTTAGTTACGTGCTTGTATTTTCTTTCAGTCCAATCAGTGAGAGTCGAAGAGTGCTGCAAGAATCATGCGAATTTTTCTTGAGGCATAATTCCAAAGTTAAACATAAAAAGAAGCACTACAAATCAACTTCACACAGATTGAAAGTCATTTCGAAGTCAATGGGGACTAGTACGGGTGGCCCAACAAATCATGGAACTTCTGCAGTAGCAATCACTAACCATGATTACTTAAGCCAAGAAACTGTTGCAGAAATTAAAACCTCTTCAGAGACATCTGAGAAAGAGATAGAGGCAGACGGAACATCAGCCCGAAGAGTAGAGGAAGGTGGAAACAATGGAGATCAAATGTTATCTAGTTCTAAACTGACTGTGGATCAGGTGGAAAAAAGAAACAAAGCAGATAGCACATGTGATATGAGTAGCTTGGCTGAGAGTATGAAGAGAGTAGGTGAAGGAAGGTAAGGCTCCTTAACTCAATCTTTTGCTTGTTGATGTGTATTACTACTAATTTTGTACGTTTTCTATTTCTTCTCTCTGAAGAATCAGTATATTCTCAGTGTACAATTAATCCTCAGTAGCTGTCAAGAGTACTGTAATCCTTACAAACTATTTCATATGGCCATGTATCTTTAGCGTATGGGCTAATTTATATTTTTGTAGGATTCTTCTTTTCCTTTCAAGTGTTGAGTGCTGGACCTTCAGTTTGTGGGATATTTTTGTATGGTTGAACAGAAATCTGTGCTGCAGTGCAATTATTTTGAGAGGTGACAAGTCTGGAAAAAAACAATGGTGACACTAAGCTTGGAAAAGTATACAGAACTGTATTGCGTTCTCTTGAAAATAATATAACTTAAGATATATTATAATTTCTTGCTAAAAATATATATTTTCCAGTGTAATGCACTGTGCTTAAAATTGACTCCCTGTTTTATTTTTCATTACTTACAGAGCAACTCCTAAAAATGATTTTATTGAATCTCCTCCATTACAAAGCAGCTGTTCCCAAATACCTGATGTCTCGCAGTCAGCTTCTGTATCACTACTTGTCTACTCGGCTTCAGACACCAGAAGAGAGTTGGATTCAGGAACTAGTTCAAACCCATGAAAGACTGAAATTTTATATGAACATTTTCAATGTATAAAACTGATACGGATCCTGTGTTACACTGGAAATAATGGATATTCTGTGCCTTATTAAAAAACACACATATCTTGCTTTGCACTTAAAAAAAAAAAGTAAGTTTTCTTGTGGGGACAGCTAGCAATAATGTACTGTATTTAATCCTATCCCAGAATAATGGAAATTGAAGTTCTGTAGGACACAGCTGGATTGACTAGCAGTAATTTAAGAAAAAGATGAGAGAAACAAACATTATTCCCAATATAAAGAACACTTTGTAAGGAATTGCATTAAAATAATGCTCAGAAAGCACTGTTACTTTTCAAGGCATAAAAGTTCCATCTGCATCTTTGATATTTTTCAAAAATTGTTAATTTTTTTCTCTTTTTTTTACTGTGTCTTAAACAGCAGTATCACTTAAATAAGGGATACACAAATTTATAAATACTCTCTAAATTATGTGTCTTAATGTATCAATTATAGCACTGTTTTATGGTGGCGTGTACACTGAATATGAAAGGGAATCTGGAATTATAGCGATTTATTTTGTACATAAAAATGAATTTTGTAAATAACTGACTGCATAAGGTCAATATTTAGAACTACTGTTTTGTATGTATTGTACAAACTTGGTGAAGTTAACATGCTTCCCTTAGGTGGTTACTGGAGTCAATAGTCCTGGGGTGACCAGACAATGTTACCTAGTTCTGAGTAAAGCAGACTGTACCTTTATATATAACATGCACCATACACTGTGCATTTGGGGCAAGACTGGTGAGACATCTGTGCATCCTGTTACAGGGATAATGCATTCGATGCAGCACTGCTTCAGAAAAACGCTTCTGGGAGCCCCTCCTGGTGTGGTGTTCCAGTGCATCGTGCCAAAGAAGAAAACACTTCAGATCCCTGGCGGCTTGGGGGTCAGGCTCTGAAGTATCCACTTTGGGGTTTTTTACTGAGCTGTAGTGAAAGTGTGTGTGTTTCATGTTGTTTCTATGCAAGTAACTTAATTTTTTAAAATTCTGTAGAGAAGTATCTTGCAGAAAATAAACCGTTGAGTTTTTAATATACAGGCTTGTTTAACTATATTTACTTAAAAGAGTACTTTAATACTTTTTCTATAAAGCTTAATTTGCTATATGCTACAGCAATATATTTTCTTTAAATCAAAAAGACCTTAATACATGTAGCCTTTCTTATGATAGGGTGGTTCTCAAGAGCAAGTACTACTGACATGGATAAGAATTTCATCCTTTGGCTCTTAAGAAATCCTGGCTCCAATGAAGTCAATGTGATTTATTACTTTAGAAAATTTGGAGCCAGGATTTTGCTGTTTTCTGAACGTAAATGTCAGTGCATTTTGTAAGACTGTTCAGCATTTTGCATTTGATTACTAATAAGGATATTTCTCAATATTTTGATACTATGCAGTGAAATTACTGTGTTCCAATTTGGGCAGCATTCGTGGTGATGCTTTGAACAATCAAGCAAAATTGCATGGCACAAAGGTCATGTAAATGCTGAATCAACAGGAACCTACAGTTCTGATAAACAACAGTTACTTGTTTTGTCCACCATGCATTAAAAATGGAATGTATTTACCTTTATATGGTGGCATCTGCATTTAGCATTTGTAATTTCTTGCCTTCAGTAGGACATTGCTATTTCTTTTATAATTTCCCCACTAAAAAATGCAGAATTCTTGCTGCTGAGAAGGACAGTGAGAAAGATGTGAAAAATCTCCTGTGAAAATGCACACTAAGTATCCTTCACTCTTGTAGTCATGTTTGTAAAACGGGTAACTTTGTACACATGTTCAGTAGTTTTATTATTGCTGTCTTTGTTAGTAATAAAATATACTGCTGTACAGTAAGAGCTTCTGGGTTGATATTTCTTATTAACTAGATATAGCATGTTTGTTGCTCTATTACTGTAGTATTTTTGCACCTGAGACACTTTATTTTTTCTTAGAGCTGTGTGAGGTACTAAGTATTGCAGTGTTTTTATCCCTCCTGTGTGAGAATCTGAGACAGAACAATGCTGAGAATTGTTCACATGAACAGAGAGAGTTATGAAAGAGTGAGAAGCTGAACTCATTCTTTCATCCTAATGCTTAGAGCATTCTTTCTTTTATGACCTCTAGTTAAAAACCTCCACTAGATTACACAGAATATGTGTTTCCACACTACGCTTTTTCTGCAACCTTCTTAAAATATTGATACACACTTTTAATTTATTTAATATTATTCCCCTTTTTAGGTAGTTGATAAAAAGTCATGCTTTTGTGGTAACTGCTCTGAAAAATAAATACAAAGTAATTTTGAAGTTGCAGCAATACCATGGGCTTAAAAACAGGAACATTTTCGAAGAACTGTGAAATACTAAGCAGTAATCCTAACATCCATTGGAAGTGACGTGCATCAGTGGTAGATTGAGAGTGCAGCACCTGTGCGTTCCAATGCTGCTGTACCAGAAATAACCTACAGACTGTGAAGTCCCAGGGTGACCTCTACAGCTAAAGAGATTGTGATCTCTGGATGCTTTAACTTTGAAATACCCAAGTAGTAACTAGAAAGTTAAACAGCTATTTGAGTGCCCACAAAAATGATTGGGGCAGGAGGTGGGGGCGGAGAAACTGAAAGAAAAGAGGTGCTGAGATGAGTCAGGGTATGGAAGACTGCCTTACAGTGATGGACTAGAGAGAAGCTCACAAACAGTTTCTCTAACAAGAGGTGTGGGTTATTTGCTTTCATCTGTTATTTTACCAAAGTTAAAACTGAAAATAGACAATTCCTATAAAAGATCTTTTCTTAACTGTAAGAATAACTTCTTACTGGGACTTCTCCATCAACTGAAGTCATTTAATCAAGCGGCTATCTTCGGAAAGAGACACTATAAATGCAATGATTTAAAAGACTGATACAGCCATTTGAGTCTTGTTTTCTGCCTTTATTTGCAGAAAGCTGGAATAAAGGATAATGACACCTTCTCCAAGCCTGCAAATATGTATGCCAAATGGTTTTCTCTTCTTTCTCTTAATGGATCTGTCATAAATCACTTCAAAGTATGCATTACACTGAGTTTCCAGGTTGCATATAAAATCTTTCAAAGGACAAGATAAATTTAACATACTAAAACATATCTGAGTTGTGATATAAACAGTACCTGAAATTACCAATACAGTAGTTTTATGGTACATGTTGTGTATACTCTATTTTACTGTCCTATTTTGCTAAATATTTTTAGAGAAAACTGGGGTAAAATTTACCTCAAGTATAAAATAAATCTATGCACATATTTGGAAAAAAATAGTGCAAGTTTGCAAAACTAACCCAGGATATAGAAAAAATGGTTGGTTTGTTTATATATGTAACACTTAAAAGGTGTTATTAGCAGAAAATAAAAATATCTGCAGTATTTAAAACCTCTTTAAATCCTTTTGCTTTTTTAAACAAAAAAAAATTCAAGAACGGAGCACTAACAAGCTGAAGCATCATACTATTTTCTTTGACAATTGTTCAACTGCTTTACAGAGAACTGTAGGTCCTTTTTCTTTACAGGGTACAGAATATGCTTGGTTTAAAGATGGACAAATCCAGTTGAATTTCAGAAGCAAAATAAAACATTTAAATACGAAAAGTTGAACTTCCTTAATAAAAATAAGCTTAGCATTCTGCAAAGCACTGAAAAAATGCAGTATCTGAATAGGAAGAGGCATCACGTTTCCCTTTGAAGTTTGACCACCCAGTCTCAATGCGCAATTTCAGAAGCCTGCACATCAAAGGAGAAACGCTATGTCCCTCCCTTGACACTGGCCACTTGTTGAATCGGTCTTTGAAGGGATCTGACCGCTCTCTCTTTGGCTGCATTCACTGGGAAAGATCTCTGCCAGTATCAACCGCTGGTACTTGCAGTAATTTAGATGGCTGGCACCAAAGGTGTTTTAGAGTCTCATGGGAATAAATGTTATTTCCTGTGCATTACCTTTTTTTGCACTTATTCTTTCACTCTTATTTTTGTCCCTTGTCATACTTACCTTTCTTTTTAACGGACCAGAGTTTTAACTGTAATTAAAAATAAAGAAGTTGGGCAACCTATACCACACCTTTGTGAGCTGTCTGCTTTGTACCTCTAGAAGTGGAGCTCAGAGTATCTTTCTGATGTACATCTATGAAATCTGCTTCTGTATATTAACCGGATTTTACTTCCTATTAAAAAGCACTTAAGATGCAAAGTATAATTAAAAGATTAAAAACATGCCAGGACATTTATATCTGAGCTCTTCATTAGTGCTTATTCCCTGTATTTCAACTTTGTCCATCAAAACTAAATCTAAAATAAAAGTTTGCTTTATTTCAGGTCTTACTAGTTAAAATAATGACAAACATGAGATGTCTTTAAACATACAAAGATCTACCTTCATTAAATGGCTCACAGCTGGTTTCTCAGCACAAACAGGAGCTGGAGAGAAGAATAGTTTCTGCAAGAAGAGCTGTGTGGAAGAAGGCAGGTTTTGTGGAAGAAGTGCTAAATGGGCACTCGATACTGGGCGTAGGTGAACGGGGGACACACCGGTCTCCAGCCTAGAGAGCGTACTCTCAGGGACAGCAGTATAGTCATGAGAGAACACCAGGTGCTTTAAGTGGAGAGGAATACACTGGTATTCAGGACCCACTCTTGACATACAAGGTGAAGAGAAACGGCAGGAAGAAATTTTACTTCCATTAAGTAGGTTTGTAAGTTACAGAGGTGATGGTGGGATCATTAGACATGGCCACCGAAGGGATCTTAACAGGAAAAAGTACGTTCTGTGTTGGTTATGTATGAAGGATGACCAAAGTATCTACATCTTTATGAAGATAATGTGCATCCCAGTTTATCTTCCTGATGTTCTGCCTGACCACATGAAACTAGATCACAAGATATTACACGGGTACAAAAATAAGACACTGCCAGATAAGGTCCTGGAGGAAATTCTTAGTAAGTTAGTTAACTAGTTCACAGCTTAAGCGAGCTGAAAAGCTGCGTTCTCTCCAGACCCCAACCCTAGTAGTATCATACCTACTATCTGAGAGTGCATGCAAGTCTTGGATGACCCAGCCGAAGACAGAGGATTTGAGGATGCTGAAGGAGCTGAACAGGTTTGAGTCACCAATGTGCCCACTGGACACCGTCCTCTCTGGGACTTGCTCTCCTTCCAGATTCCTACAGGCAGGGCTGCGAACCAGACTTCCAACTAAAGAACAAGTGGACGTACTACAGGGATTAATGATCCAGACACATATCATTCCATCAAATGTGAAAAGATGGCACTGATGGGTGTGACATGCCAGTGAGCTGATGACATGCAAATGTGTTGGGCTGGCTGAAGTCAGGACTCACTATAGAAATTAACTGGAGCTATTTTTCTTACAATGTGATTTTAGTAGGCAAGATCGTTCTGACACTGGACACTGTGAGAGAAGCTGATAGTTGGGATGAGGTTCCCTATGGGGAGAAGTGGAAAGTCACCGAGCCAGTAGGAAAACCCAAGAAAGCACATCCAATAAAAAACAAGGGAGGACTTTGCCTTTTAAATTAATATAACCTCAACATCATTAGATACTTTTAGGGCACACATATTGAAAGTTTCGCTACTTGGCAATGGGAAATTGTGAACTCATAAATGAGATTTTTAATTAACCAAGAGCTGCTGTAAATACAGTAAAGTTACAAGGGCAGAAGTAAGGAAACCACACTAGAAACAAAGTTATGCCTCACAAAAGCATAGTTAGATGAGCACCTGCTATAAAAAATATAACTCAAAGAAAGACTTGAAAAGACATTTTTCTTCACAGCAACCTGGTAGGTTCCGGCCAAACACAATTTTGTCTCCATGTAAGTCAAGGATTCAGTGTTGTGCTTGATCCTTTCCAGCACCATTGCCCTAGCCAGTTGTTGATGCAAGTCAAGTAAGTTTTCTATTTTAGTACGTAAAATAATTATAATGCAAGAGTTTATCTGTTGAAGTATCCTGGGGGCTAGCTGTGGGATGACCCCACTGAACCACTCATGGTCAGCTCCTCTCACTGTGCTGACCCAGCAGCCCCTGTAAATCCATTGCCCTTTTGGTGACAGTCGGTCATCAGTGAACAGATGAGGTAGGTGCTGCCCAGAACCTCACTGCCCTGCTTGCAGCAAGCCATGGCACTTCTTCACTGAGGTCCAGCCACCTAGGGGGACAGTGTGGGTGTGAGAAGCCGGGTCTCAGGAATGCTGTGGGCTCCAGGCTCCACCACTACATTCAACAGGCAGAGCCGCAGCGACCATGCGTGTTCAGATCTGGGACTGCTGTAGTGGCTCTGCCCATCTCCCCCCGTCTCTCCTCTGAGACAGGAAGTTTTGTGCAACTGTTGAGTGCCCTGGGCCAATTCATTTGTTTCTGTGACCAAATTCTCTGGCATCCACAGGCTTCTGTGTATTTTGTGTGTGTCAGCTATGGTGGCTACAGACCTCTGGTTTCTGTAAGCCACCCCGAAGCGCTACACAGCCCTTCCTCAGCCTGCAGCCCACTCCTCATTGCTGCCTTGCTCATCCTGAGGAACTCCTTTTCAAAGGGCTTGCTGGATGCAAACAGACATCTCAAAGTACAACTCCATTCCTTTAATTTTAGGCTTATCACTAATTCGAGGTACTGTCTTCCAAAACCCAAAGGACAGACCTGTGGCAGTGCACTTGATAAACGGTGTAGAAAAACCAAGATTGTTCCCTTCATTGAAGAAGTTTTCCTATCTGAATGGAGCATTGTATTGCACATCCTAATAGCTATTTACTAGTGCAGCATTCAAGGAAAGTTAGCTTTTCAGTTCTGCAAAAAGCCTTTCTATTCATTGAGGATTCATGAAGCAGCCAAGTGATGTTTCTACTGTTGACTAATTCACAACAACTCTAATGAGCAAACGTTTCTGCTGAACTTCAGCTCTCCCTTTGCACATGATGATTTACTGGAGGCTCAGTGAATTTAACTTACAACTGGACTAAATTAATTTTCCCATTCTACCATGTGCACAAGTCCTTGAACAACCCGACCTAACTGGACCTGCTTGGACCAGATGCGCCCCAGATGCCCCTTCCAACCCCCGTCCTCCCACGGTTGCAGCCAGGGTTGCGCCGGCCACTCTTGGGAGTCAGTCCTGCAGAGGTACAGCCCAGGCTTCTTCAGAGTCAGACATTTGCAACCAGCAGTCAATGAAAACAGGGCTCAGCACGGGCTTTTCACCATAAAGTTTATGCTATGGAAACGTCTGGATATCCTGAGTTATCCTTTGTCAGTGAAGCAGACAGTTCTCCCAAATAGTGTTATTAAAGATCACCTAACTCTATCTGACAATTTGTGAGTGGTGTTTAGTTTAAGACATTAAATGCTTCCATTATTACTGTAAAAACCACAGCTATAAGGAAATGCAACTATAAATCAACTGATGACTTGGACAGAAAAAAAAAGGTCTGCCTAGAAGACCCGGCAGGCTATGAAAGGAGAACTTTCCACAAGAAGAGCTCCTTGGTATCTGAGGTATGTCCTGGTCTTGACTTGTTGGTAACAACATTAAAGATTTATCTCGATAGAAAACTTAATTTATCTGAGTAATAAAAAGTGTTAATCCTCTCTCTAGTGTTTTCTGTTGTGCAAAACTACAGTGTTTCCTATAGTAACATTAAGAACTGCCATGTGCTTATTCAGAAATAAAGAATTAACACATAACTGCAGGTTTTTTCTTGTACACTCAAAAAATGCCGTCCTCATGTATATGGACACAGGAATCTTCGTCCGCAGACAAGCCTCTGAAGGGTCAGCATATGCTTCCCTGACAGTTATGGCCCTCTTGCCTTTGACGAACTCTGTTATGATGCTCTACCCTCTGCCTGTCCTTTCTGGCTGTCATTCAGGCGACCAGGTTTTTGTTTCACGACTTGCACAGTGAACTGTTAGCATGACTCCCCTGTCACCTGGAGGTACAGAGTCTCAGCAAGTAGAATATCGATACAACTTACACTTTTAAGTTTTTCTGAAAGGCAGAAACAAGACATCCTTGCGTATGATAATTTACTAAAAAATCTGCCACAAACTAGTTTTTATCATTCAAACGTTAATGTGTCCTGCAAAGCACTGCTGTGACTACAATGCCATGCTTACCATTTTACGTAGAAGCTACTAGGAGATTTTTTTTAAATAATAGGTGTATCTGTGGCAGTAAAGCAACAAAATCGAGGGAGAGATGTTTTGGATTCTTTTAAAATATTAAGCATGCTATATAAATAATATATTTAAATTAAAAGGTGTTAGAGAGAATCAAGGCCACGATCCCATCAATTTTTATGCAGTTTCAAAGGTTTTTGTGCAAGAAAATGAAATCTATTTCTTGAACCTGTAATAAATTTCCCTGAGAGCTCTTACTTTGGTTTTCTCCTACAGCAGCACAGACGGCTCTTTGTCTCCTCAATCAGACAGCCAGGCTGCAAAAAGCCATACGAGAAATTCGGCAGGCTTCTCTGATCTCAGCCTTTTACACTGACTTACAACTCACCCTAAAATACCAGTAATAAAGTGAACAGGAGCTAAATGATGAATCCCGCAATTAAAAGCGCCAAGGGTAGGTCAGCAACGATCCTGAGTGTTGCGATGCTGATCACTGCAGTGCTAACCCCAAGTGCTCTGCTGCCTACCCTGGGGTATGCACGCGTTCCCCAAAGCAAAGCCTAGATAGGACTGCCAATCAAAGTCAAAGTCTTCAGACATCACTGGAACAGGGAAATGTATAATGCAGTAAGAGTTAAAAGCAGATGAAAGCTCCAGGTCTTCACACTTACCTTACCGGGCCTCTTTTGGCTCAGGATCCTCAGCCTTGAACCTTCAGCAATGTTTAGACATCCAAGTCTGGTTTTCCTGGATGTGAAAAGCCACAAGAAATACAGATCCCATTTGAGACAAATTATTTCGGAGTGGGTAAAGCTTCTCCTCACTGTATAAGGAGACTCTTCTGCCAGATCTGGGTCTGTTCTACCAGATTTGGAATACAGAACTGGCCTTTCATTCCCAGGCTCTGCATTAACCACAGGCAAGGGTTCCCATGGTAAAACACTCTTAATCTTTCCTACTGCAGTTGTTTCACTGTGTGAAGACCGAGGAATGAATGGCAATTATTTACTGGTTGAATTCAAACCAGTGCTGTAATAAATGGTATTCATAAACTGGAAGAGTTTGCACAAGAAAGGCGGAGAGACTCAGCGACCCAGCGGGCAGCCCCTTGAATTTAAACATTTTATAGCTGAGGTGAATGGAAACACGTATGTGCACGAGCACATCTTCCTCTCCAGGCTTGTGCGGCTGTTTTTCTGGGATGCTGAGAGGTTATGTGAGGGGTCGGGGCGGGGGGGGGAAACAGCTCAAGAGGCAGCAGAGAGACTGCACTCATGGCATCAGCCTCGTGGTGTGAGCATCTGCTATGTTGGGTGCACTGATGGCACCGCGGTGACCTTGCCCGAGCCTGCCTGCCTTGTGCAGCAGCAGACTGACCGTGTGGGAGATTTTAGGCACATTTAAATGGTGGAGGTATGTACCTCATCATCTTTGCTGATATGTTTGCAAAGCCATACACGAAAGATAAATTCTATCATCTCAAATGGCAGTATGGGTAAGACGAAGGAATCACTAGTTGATGCAATACGGATCCTGGTTTGAAGATGCTCAGGCAAGTTTATTACAAGAGCTCCTTTTGTCCGGGAAATATTTAAGGCAAAGTAGATCAGTAGTTCTGATTCAATTGAGTATCTCACCAGCATTCAACAATGGTTGCTGTCCTCAGAAGCATTTAAATATATCAAAAGCCCACAGAGCATAAGCCTAGCAGATGGGTAAGGAGGATGTCGGTATTTCTGTTTTCCAGATGGTAATGCACATGGCAAGGCAAATGAGCGCTAGGAACTGCACAGTGCACTTACCAGAGCTCGAAGCAGATATCCCACCACTATTTGCCAAGACCTTCTTTTACAGCTCTCCTCAGCTTGCTTCCCCTGGCAAAGCCAGCCATTTGGGAATTAAAAGCTTCTAGCCCAGACCCAAATTCTTATGGTGAGCAAGCCCAGCTGGGGAGGTGCATATGGATGTATGTGCAAATTTTGTTACCTAAGATACTGAGTAATTGCATTAGGAAGGTGTAAAGAGTTGCTGTGCCGCATGCTTCAGCTATTGCACCTTGCCTGAAGAAATTAATTCTGTAATACAGAAGTTTGGCAGTCTTGGTAGGGACGTGCATCAGCAACAGCCCATATTCACACTGGGCATCCCCAGCCGCTTGGTAACAACGCTTGTGTGAACACGCGCGTTCCAGGGACCTCAGACGTGGCCACTCACAGCACGGCCACCAACCACTCTGCCGGACCACAGGCAGGAGGGTTTGCCGGCAGCGGCGCACAATTGCACGGCGAAGCCTCTGCATGTGCGTGTTTGCAGATGCTCACGGAGGCTGTCACAGAAGTAAGTGTTGTAATTAAGGATTTACATTGTTCCAGAAACTTTCCCAACTGGTTTAGAAAACCATTATTATTTACTAGTCGTCTCATGAAGCCAGCCGGGTGTATCGCTGCACTTCCCCACAAGGCAGGAGCCCACACCTCAGCAACACGGCTGACGTCAGGGCCAGTTCTCGGGACAGCGTGTGACACGGTTGATGACGGCAGAGTGACCTGTGCTGCAAATCTCACTTCGCTGTGATTGTTCAGCTGGAGTGGACATGAAACAGGGAGAAAGAAGTGGCTTAAAGTGGAGAGGTAACTGCAGTCAGAGCAACATGAAGAGCTTCAGTGTAAAAAAAATCTGGTTCTGTGCGGTCTAGCGTGAATGGCTCAACATCCTGTAACATGCATTCCTACAGGAGAAATGTGGGTTTTTTCGTTAAATACTTCAGAAAAAAAAAATGTATCTAAGCGTATCTCCCCCTTCTGGAAACTCTGCCTCTATAAATCCCACTAAGATTGCAGCATGCAGAAGTTCGCTCTCAAATAATTGTTATTTCTATTTTTAATGCTTAAGGACATACAGTATTTGTTACTTTATAGTGCTTTCATTTCTAGTATGATGAAAAGTAAAATATTATTTTAAATGCAAGCAAAATGAGATGGTTTATGCTGGGTTGCTGAGGACTTTTCTTGTGTTACGAAATCGACAACGTTCAGTCAGACGATACCAAGTCCTTCGATAAACGTCCAAATTCTGCTCCTGCTCAGAAGGATCTTGTGTTCTTACCTTGTGTTTCTGTTACAATGAAATCAGTGATTTACACCCAGCTGCTATTTTATCACTGTTTCCACTCGCGCTGCACCAGGCTCCTGCTGCGGCCACACGCGATTTCTCGGCAGAGCAGCTCTTTCATCAGAAAGGTGTCACGGTCTGCAGAGCAAGTTCTGGAGGACCTGGAAAAGGGCTACTTGGTGCCCCGAGAGGGCCGGGA
>NW_009615110.1:0-296 GCF_000690535.1 Cariama cristata
CAGGGGGCTCGCAGCCCCAGGCCGCAGCGCATCCCAGCTTGTACCTTGCTCCGGACACGACGCGATGCTGGGATTAATTCAGCCACCGTCTCTGTGCAGGGAACGCATCGCTGTCTGGGTGGCAAGAGAAAAATAAATCAGCTGCACGCAGCCAAAGGATATTCAAGGTCTATTCCTCCAAGAACTTCTCTATACCCATCCAGCAGCCCCCCGGGCAGAGGGTGGTCCAGGACCCCCGGGTGCTGCCCCTCCTGCAGCAGCCTCCAGCCCCACGCAGAAACCAGAGAAGCACAACG
>NW_009615110.1:444-1144 GCF_000690535.1 Cariama cristata
CCAAAGGGCCCAGAGCCCCCCCCCCCCGAGACATCAGCGGCTCAGGGAGGGGAACAGATCTGGGAGCAAGAAGGCTTTGGCCACATCCCTTCCTGGCCCCGGTTGTTGCAGTTCCTTAATGCACATTTTAAAAAAAAAAAAGAAAAAAAAACCCCAAAACAACCAAAAGCAGTCCCTCCTTTTTTGTTCTTTTTAACTATTTGAACGCGGTGCCGGCTGTGTGCATCCGAGGCAGCCACTTGCCCCGGGTCGGGGCTCAGCTCCCGGCAGCAAACCTCGTGCCGTGCTTCAGGGGTGTGCGAAATTCCCGTGGATTTGGGGTAAAGCATCGAGCAAGCTGGGAAGCAGGGTGGGATCCTCCCGGGTGTAAGCTCTGGAGCAGCCAGGAGGGAAGCGGGGGAGAGGGGTGGGTGTCTCCTGCCACCGTTTTCTGGGTGCATGGCCCAGGAGCTGAGGGGAGGGGGTGGCTGGTCCCAGTCTCTTCCCCCGTCCACGTACTGGTTTAGCAATCAAACCAAGAAAGCTTTCATGTGCGTAGCAAAGAAAATAAAAAAAAGAAAGGAAAAAAAAGTTTCTAGTTTAAAACTTTTTCTCCAAGTGTTAAATCAATCAAAGCCACATGCTCCCCCAAGTGATCGACAGCCCGCGCCCAGCTGCGAGCCCCCGCGCCCTCCCCGTGGGAGCTGGGGAGCCGGGGGGG
>NW_009615110.1:1461-1663 GCF_000690535.1 Cariama cristata
ACGCCCGACATCTGCTATCTGCCCTCTCCCATCCTCATCCCTGTCCCCTTCACCGCTGCAGCTTTGGCCGGGACTCAGAGCGGGGATACGCCAGAAAAAAAAAAAAGAATGCAATGGCCAAGAGTTCCCAGTGGTGATGCCCCAGGAAGTCGATTCCCCACAGGGAGTGCCAAAACTTTGCTTTTTTGTTTTGTTTTTAAAG
>NW_009615111.1:0-17653 GCF_000690535.1 Cariama cristata
AGTCCCCTCTGTGGCCACGCAGGCCACCTGCTGCCATGCGCCCCACCCGGCACCCAAATAACGCGGCCCTCGTCTCATCCTGTTGGCTTCGGCCGGCACGGCTCTGGCCTCCAGCGCGGCACGTTTCCCTCTCCAGGGCAGCCGGAGAGGGGCTGGAGGTGGTGGAGGCGATACACCCTACCTGCCTGCCGTTCGCCGCTCTGCAGGCTGACCCGCCAGGAGGCGGTCCTCCTCCTGCACCCGAAAACTCCTTTCCCTTCCAAACCAACTCTGGTTTTGGGTAAGGGTTAAACACTCTTCACTGGTCTGTAGGACTGTAATAATTCGGTAACGGAGCTAGAAGAGCCACAAACGCAGTTCTGAAAACAAGGGGATTCGCCGTTTACTTTCCATCATCCATTTAAAACCAGTGACCAACTATGCCACAAGTAGTCCTCGCTGCTTTAACCCACCCGTTATCCACACCAGTTAAGAGGAATACGTTTTGGTTTCCAAAATCAATTTTACCGGTTGTATTTCTATATGCGTCTAAAGATGAGAGAAACACCAGATTTCACACTATATTATGTATAATAAAAATAAACTTGTTGGAAAAATAAAACCTCTCTTTGAGATCTGATCTTTCCTAGAAAGCAGACTTATTATATTATACTTATTATAAGTACTTAGTTTAAGTACACTTAGCGATGAGTATGTCCCAGGCACTTTTAGAAGGGGTAAAATAAACCTGAAACGCATGAATCGGTAAAAGTCCTCACTAATGCAAAATATGACTATTGGATTGTTGTTTTTTAAACTCCTTAAAACTTTAATTGGCATTTCGCTCTCTGTTAAGTAATAGATTAGTACGTCACCATAGATACACACAAAGCAGTCAAGATACAGACTGTCAATTCAGTATATTTAGATTGTTGCAGTGTACCTTACCTGGGTGATTCCCTTGTATTAAATTCACACTTCAGCTTTATTTTAAAGTTTTTATTCAGTAACTTGTCTGAAATAAGTGGTTTCTTTTCTTTTTCAGCTGACCCTCTGGTTGGAAGTATTGCCACTCAGTATATGACTAACAGAGCAGAGCATGACAGAATGGCCAGACAATGGACCAAAAGATACGCTACATAAATTGGATTTTCGTCAAACTCTTACATTATTTGTCTGTGATGGAAAGAGCTGCTTATGATTTTGGAGGGGTGGGGGGAGGGAGGGTGCTGGTAAAGAGTAGGGTATTTCTATAACAGATTTTATTCAGTCTTTTATTTCCTAAGATTTTGTTGTTGTAACTTAAGGTATCTTGCTACAGTAGACAGCTAGGATTGGGAATAGCATATTTTAAGACTGTAATTAGTTCAGCAATATTAGCTCACATATAGTACCGAGAAGAATGTAAACTACTTAGACTTCTTTGGTTTTCAGTTTGCTTGCAATATGTAAAAGATTAAAACAGCTTAATTTTGTACAGGTACATATGTTGACATTTATGTAAAAGTCCTTTCAAGACTCTACACACTGTTTTTGCTTTTTGTTTTGTTTTGGGTTTGGGTGGTTTATTTTGTTCTGGGTTGGGGTTTGGTTTTTTGGTTTTTTTTGTAAAAAGATATCGGGATTGTTTTCCCCTATGGAGGGCACATTGGTATTTAACAAATCCTTTTTAAAGACTGTCATCTCATGATCTGTGATACGGAGAGGTGGATATATGGCCTCATATATGAAATGAGAAGTAGTTAATGTATTATTTTATAAGCCAATCTATCTTTGTGAAAAGAATAAAGGGTTTAATCAGGACTTATGGTAACCTGTAGTGAAATACCTTAAGCTGTTTAACTGTAAGACGTGGAATAGGAGTCACTCAGTGGATTGGTTGTATGTTGTGGGCTACTTAAGTCTGCATTTGTTACTGTGCTAATAAAAAGATGTTTAAAAAAAAAAAAGAGAAGAAGAAGAGATTTCTGCTTAGTGCCTTGCTTTGTCATTTTGCCAGAACAGTGTCTCCCAGTTCGCCCTGAGGATTACAGTACGGATGAGGACAAGGGAGATCTGCAGGTGAGTGCACTGACTGCTGCTATTTTGGGAAGACGGTTCTAGTCAAGCATACAATGAATGACAGCATAAGACTTTTTCAGCTGTTTACTGTGTAAGTCCTGCACAGGCTGGCGCTGCCCGTGAGGAGGTAACCTGCCACGATGTCCATGCTAGTTACTTTTTTGCTTAAGTTTTCACAGCTTTGGCTTTTTAGGACTAGCACGTTATTTTGAAAGTACAAGTGGAGAAGTGTAAGAGATCTGGAAGGGAAACAGGCAGGAGGTAAAAGGAAGAAGAGAATATCTTCATGGTTTTCTGATGGAGTGGTCTGTTCCCCCTTGGAAGAGGAGAAGGAATCGTGTCCTGGTAAGCTAGCAGAAGACACCTTAAAGGAGAGTAAAGGAGACTTAATCTGTAGATCCTTTAACCACCTACAAAGATTATCTCCTAGAGACATGGTGTTTACGTTGAGGTGTGAAGCAACAGGGCAGTTAGTTGTGGATATGGCATTTTTGACCACTCCCTTAAGGTAAAGGCCGGAAGTACAGACTGATTTTCACATGGCGAGTGCTTCACCTTGCGACATTCTTCTGAGTGCTATGTGGTCATCTGCGCTCTCGTGTTTGTTTTGGTACTTTAAAATAAATTCTGTATATGCTTTATTTATATACTTCTCTTCCTATCTGTATATAGATCGAACCTAACTTGGTCCAAAGAGATCTGTTAATTAGAGGTACCCTTCCTTTGCTGGGTGGGTGTGGGTAGTCGTACGTTAGCCTCATCTGCTGAACTGCCTTCTCTTGACACAAAGTGTGTTTTGGTGTATGAGCTCCCTCAGCTGTTTGGCTCAGCCAAGGAAAATTATTGGTATATGGCTATATCACACCAGGAGCATCTCTGGTAATCGTTTCCTCCTCTTCATTACTGACTGAGGATGTAAATGTCTTAATCTCAGTAGGTTTTTGTCAGCTCCTTGCTTCGTGCTACCAGGGCATACCAAATGAACTGTTGTAGCTGGCAGGGGGAAGGGAGCTGGTTTGGGGTGACTAAAAAAAACAGCAGGATGGAGGTTTAAGAGGAAGAGAGAAAGATGGTTCAATTTACTAAGTTATTTTTCTTTTTTACAATAACTTTTCTCCATTAGCTTGCAAAGGGACTGTCTAGCTTTGTAGTAGGTAAGTGCTCCCAGTGACCTAGGACAGATTTTGAGTCCGTGGAACAGTAAGAACAAAACACGTGTTCTGCCCTTTAAATTCTACATTATACTCTGTACTTTACTTATTAACCCTATGTAAAACTGTACTAGAGTGAGTTTCATTTTTACTCAGTACCAGCCAGCATGCATAGATCGTTTGCAGAGGAGACAGTACCTTCTCCATCACTTTTCAATAAAATACTGTGGTATTTTGAAAATAATTGATTTGAGTGCTTAAAAAGCATCAGAGTAAGCCTATGAAAGAAAACAGTGGGTGGTGATTGTTTATGTGAATGCCCCAAATGATCTAAACTAATTTCTTATTAATTTTACCAAATCAAAGATAACGTGTTTGCCTTTATGTAACCTGTTTGGAAAAAATGGCCTTAGTCATTCAGCAGATCCCTTTTCGTCTTGCCTTTCTTAAAACATTGTCAAGTCCTGAGTGTCCAGGGGAGTGAGTGAACGAGCTGATGTCACACGACACGGCCCTGACAGCCTACAGGCGACATCAGTCTTGGCAGTGGAATTGGCACTGAGTCTGCGGGGTGCAGGACTGGACAGGGACCAGTTACCTCTGTTCCTTCCACCTCCACATGTTTTAAGTTGATTCTGACTTGTCAACCTGCACTCTCTTGGCTCAAGGGTCAGCTTCAGTGACGATGTGTGGTTAGCAGAGGTCTTCGCTTGTTTTCTGATTGATCCAAAGCTGAATTCAAGTCCCTTCTAGAAGAAGGGTTCTGCAGAGCTGGAGAGGAGGAACATAACCAATTCCTTGGTGAGAGGTTGCAGCAAGGAGGTGAACCGCTGCTGCTCTGAAGTCACCCCCATTTCCCAAGCACGCTGGCAGATGCGGAGTCTTCTAGGGTAGGGAGAAGCTTCAGGTACATGTGTGTTCGGTCGGAAATGAGTGAGGAGGGAGTGTTGTTCTGCAGCATCGCTGTGGACAATGACTATTGCTAGCCAGGTTGGGGGAGGTCGTGCTATAGTGCTTACTCAGCTGCAGTGTTGCAATGGAAACAATTGTATGTTTCTAGCAGGGCATTACAAGAACTTGCTCATTCATAATTGCTCCCTTATCTTACTCCTTGGCCACAGCAATCCAAACTATATTGAGCAAAGCACATAAACAGTTTCGTCTGCCTTCATTATAAAGGTAGGAATATCTGCTTAATTTTTAGTGAATTGTACTGCCGCTCTGACATTAGTAATGCTGATGGACTTTATTTGTCAGTATGCAGGAAGAGTGATGCTATAAGGACACAGCTTATTTGTGATCATTAAGCATGCTTACTATTTAGCAGTTATGACAGTGTAAATACTGCTGGTGGCTTTGCTGACTCACAGTGAAATTCTCAATATTTGTTCAAGACAACGTTAATTTAGTGGAAAATGGGGGAACTGGGTATTTTGATTCACTCCCTGTCCCCACTCTTGTCTTCAAATATAAAGCAAAGCTATTATCAATTAGTGTAAGAGGTGGTTAGAGGCCAAAAGCTGGCTGCTGTCTCTGGGAATGGTTGCTCATTCTGTCCCTCTATATCCAATTTTGTTTAGTTTACTGACAGGGTGACCTAGGACAGCAGATTCCTGCAGCACAGGTTTACCAGCGCAGAGAGTCAAATACAGGCATACAGTTGCGCTCCTGCTGCCAGACAACGTGCAGCGTATTAAGCCCAAGGTCATTTGTACGGATGTTTCTGAGCATTGGCCATGGGGATGCTCCCAAAAGGCAGCCTCCTACCCTCCCTGGCCCCCTCTCACAGAGTAGTACCAGTTGTTATCTGGCCTGTAGCTTCGTACCGGGGGTGGATTACTGCCACTTGGCTGAACAGCTGGGTAGGAGCATTATGCAATGCACTATGCAGAGCCCGGGCAGTACCTCCTGCATACAAAATTGCTCTGTATAATTTCTGAGCAAAATTATCACCTATGTGAATGTGACTGATTTGTACTGGACATGCTGGAACAAAACCGCGTACAGCTATGTTGTCCTTCAGGTCGCAGTTAAATTAATGACTGCTCTGAGAGATTTTCTGGTTTGTACAAATAAATTCCTGAGCTGAAAGCACCACTTGCCAGACTTTGCTGACAAGCTTCATGTCAGGGTAGATCTGTTCTAGTATCTCCCACAAGATTTGTTTGGTTTTGGGTTTTTTTTTTCCTTCTTTTTTTTTTTTTCTTCCAGATGCTAGCAGAACTTCAGCAGCTAAATCTGCTGGTAGTTGTTCCTCCTGCCCCACACCCTTCTCCTGCAACAACACATTGACCTCAGCTTCCTGCAGCATCAAAAAGCCCTGTGGCCCTGTTTAAGGCCAAGGTAAAAGGACTGTCGCCTGTTCAAACATATCCTCTCTCCAAATTGAATGCTTTATTGCAGCTAGTACTATTTGTGGCTAGAGGCTATAGATCTGCAGGGGGATTGCTTAACTATAAGCTTGTCGATTTGTCCCTCAACATGGCTGTATCCAGGCATAGTCAGGGCCCCTGCTAGAGAGGTGTCCACCTGTCCCTCCCTCCTCCATAACCCTTGTTCCAACGTAACTCATGAAGTGCTTTTTAAGGCTTTTACCACCAGTGACTTTTTCAAGCCAAGTCCATGAGAAGGAAGGATACCTCTTAGCCATAAGCTTGCTGATTTTATTGCTGAATGAGATTATTGCTTTAAGTGAAACTCTGAGAAGCAAATGGCACAGAAAGGACTTGGGCTGTGACCTGGCAGCAGCAGACAACACTAAGGTAGCTTAGTTATCACAGTTATTCCCTTTGCTCTTCCTTCCAGGCAAGGGAAATGTTGATTTGTTCTGGGACTGGGAGAGTTTGCTAGCTAAGAAGGTGAAGGGCTCAAGCAGTGTTTTCCGATCTGTCACAGTCACTTCCCACAGTCTCACTTTCTCGGCCCTTGCCCACTGCTGTGCTGCTTCTGTTTCCACTTGCCTTTGGTCCAGGAGGTCAGTTTTGTTTCCCAAGACAATAACTGTTACCTACAAACAAAATGAAAGGGTGAGCTTTATACAAAAAGCATCCACCGCTCACAAGGCTTTTAAACAGCAGGCAAGTAGCAACACAGTTCAGACCTGTTCTTTAACTTAGCACTCGCACAAGGTAAGCTGTGTGTAGTTTAGAAGATCAGGGTCTGGGATTTGAATTAGCCTCATCTACTTGCGGGCTGGGAGCTGGTTTTAATCATAGGATGTGCAGGACTTCCCCTTCTCCCTTTGGTTGCTTAAAGGGAAACAATACCCAAGACAGCCAAAGTTAAACAGCGCTATTCTCCATTTACTTGCCAATTGAGCTGCCCTAGACAAATGATAAGAGCATGACACCTGAGTAGGTCAGAGCAGTGAATACTCGAGAGATGAAAAAATGCATGGCAGCAGAGAAAGCCTGGACCCCACCGCTGTGGATTTTGCCCAGCTTGGTTTTTTCCCAAGCCCCAGCCTGCAATATCAATAAATATAAATAATTCCAGCCCTGCCACGAGGCAGCCTGTGCCAGCAGCCCGGGCAGGCCGCTCCCCAGGCACGGTAAAGCCACTAGAGGGACCTCAGGGGACAGCCTGCTGTCCTGGAAAGGGTCAGATAAGCACCAGCACCATCTTCTCAGAAGGAGTTTCAAGAGCAGCTGGTTAGCTAACTGGAGCAGCGCAGCTGTATCAAGTCAGACCCTTAGTTGTAAGGATCCGTCAAGTGACTTGGGTTGTCACCGAGACAGTACAGTGTGGCTGAGCGCAGTGGCCTGCCCGGTACTTCATTTCTAGGAAGCGCTGAAGATGGTGCTGGCCACTTAAAGTTACTGCGCATGCTTATTTTAAGTTAACCATTTTCTAAAAATGTTTTACCAGCATCAGCTCTTAGGGGAAACCATGCCTATATTTATAATTCAAGGTCCTTCGTCAGACTCTGTCCTCATCTCTGCATTAGTGGTTTGACAAAGATCAAGTGATAAAGTCCTCTCTTGCTGATGATTCGGGGTTTTTCTGTGGCCACACCTGCTTGCTCTTTCCTGTTCATCAGGCTAACTCCAGGATGTCTTCTGTTTCTTTCCAGCTAGAGATGTTTGTCCTGTGTGTCCAGGGTGTTTGGAAAGATGTTTTTTCCCCTCTGTGAAGGCTTTGAAAGAAGCTATAATCTTCATATGCATTTACCACATGCTCCAACTGAATTTTACCTATGGTTAAGCGCTCTCGGTATGAGAGAACACAACCTCTATTTAGTATAAAATTTGGCCAGGCTTTAAGGTGCGTGCTGGAGAGCCCCTGCAGCCAGCAGAGGCAAGGAACCAACCATCAGTGCTTTCTGTCATCTGCCACACAACAGGGCACTGTGCCACTCAAGTTCTGCCAGCTCAGAAGCACCATGTGTGGAGGTACATCCCTAATTCGGTTAAGGATACATTCTAGCAGACCCCAAACTTTAAGTTCGCTGATGCCAGCTGAAGGTAGGACTCCTGATGTCACCTTCTAGACTTCTAATCTATTTTATATGGACTAGAAATTACAGGAATAAAACTGATTTATCCAGCTAATTGTGGGTACCACTCTTTTGACTATCTTATCCTCACTTAAGTTCACAACTTTAAGCTCTCCCAGAGGAAAAGCAAACTGGCTGTTTTCTAAAATAACTGCATGCAATGAGAGAGAAGAATTCTGGCAGGTAACACAGCAGAGAGGGACACAGATCCTGTTCGGGCTCTGACTCCCTCTCTGCATTACAATATGCTGCAAAGTAACAAATCCAGGCTCTCACAGCACCTGGGAAAAATTTCCTGCTTGTCCACCTTTCCTTGCCCGTCCACCTTTCCTGGCCCATCCACCTCTCCTTGCCCTGGAAGGGAGTTGTGATTGACTCCCATATCCCTGATATACGTGACAGTCTGCAGCTCACGCCAGCCCTACCAGCTAACATACCTCTCCTGTGACTGCATGTTCAGCCGCTGTCAAACTGCGAGCCTGCCTTCCTCCACTACCCTTTGTGCTGTCAGTACCAAGCAAGTTACATTTTTGGAAAGTCTCTCCCTACCATTACCCAATTAATTCTTCATGCACTTTTAATTTTTTTTTTTAACAGCATGAACCAGGCATTTGGAAAGCTGTAGGCTAAAGACATTTAACAGGGCAAACTACTCGAGAACATAAAGATACTGTAGGAAAAGCCATAATGCTAATGCCACATGCAAGTTATATTTATTTAGCTAAGCTGGAACACTGTCAGCTGAAAACACTAGCTGCTTTCTAAGGGAAAATAGAGCAGTCATTTCACACAATTGAATTGATTCAATATGGTTGTTAAAATACATTAAAGCTGCTTTGCCAATTGACTAATGTCTGGGAGACCCGTTGTCAATTACACTAGTTTGTAAGCCATCAAGTACATGAATACAAAACAAACAAAGATAATGCCCTTCGTTATGTTATTCTATGCACTTGACTTCCCGTGTACAATATCTAAAAAAACATATGAGCTGCACTGCTGTAGACCATATGTTTTATTAGTCATAAGTGTCCTGGCTGGTGCATTCAGCTAACTGAATTTTAGCTGTAGTAAAGGAAGCAAGGAGGCAAAAAAAGAAAAACCCATGCGTTCTTTTGCATGACTTGCATGGCATGTGAATTAGGCTTCCCCAGCATGAGAAAGCTTCCTTTTGCTGGATTGCCCAAGGCTGTGGGTACATTTGTTTTCCTTTGTATGCGAGTTTTACAGAAACAAAATCTATGCTTTGCAACCTTAACTTCCTATTACTGACACAGCGATAAGCCAAGCAGTTAAGGCACTGTGCGTTTACCTCCTTTTTGTCTCTAAAGACATCGATCTCCTTTTTGAGCAGTTCGACTCTTTGGAAAGCTTCGAGGCTGGTCACGGCATACACGAGAACGAAGCCATCAGCAACAGAGAAATAGTGTTTTGGCAATTCTACGCCCTCCTGCAGACCCCTGGTGTCATAAAGCCGTAACTGTTCCTTCACGCCTCGGTCTGTCTCCACCGATGCCAAATACACATCTTCCATTGTGGCACCCTCTTCTAAGCCTGTTTTAAAACAAGCAGGAAAGTTCAACTAGGGTTAAGTACAGCACCACTATAAGAGTTACTCGCAGTGCAGCAGAACTTTACCCCACAATACCTTTCAATGCGTGTTTTCCAGAGTAACTTGACTTGGACTCGACCTTCCCTGACATCCCCATTGAAGGGCTGTATTCATAGATCACCACGCCAGCTATTTACAATAGCAACATTGCATAAATACAACCATCTAATATATGGGCACATGATTATGCCTGTAAAAATAATCTATACAGCATGCACAGTCAGGATAGGCTAAGATGTGGTACTTAGATATAGTACTTCAAGACATGGTTTAGTAGACATGGTGGCATCAGGTATACGGTTGGACTTGATGATCTTTGAGGTCTCTTCCAACCATAATGATTCTATGAATCTAAGATATATGGCTCTTCTCCCAGGTTTCCCAAACTCCAACCACCCAGTGTACCAGTTCTGTGCCAAGCGTGCTGCAAACAGGCCTGCCCAAACATACCCTTTTGGAAGGACAGCCAAGGAACACCAGATAGTCAAGTGCTAACATCTTGAGCCTACTTCTTTGCTTGATACTGAGCTGGATCATATGGTAGAAGCAGGAGCCAAAGGAATATTTCTGGAAATGAATGTGTATTGGTAGTACAACTAACCAACAAGTGAAATCAAGCTAGAAAGGGAAGGGGATGTTTGCATGCAAGCAAAGTTGCATGCTATGTTTACTCAAATACACAGTGAGATTTTTTCCATCCCTTAGGGATTTAAAATTACTCAGATTTGCTAATAAGAGCAAGCTCATTTCCTGCAAGGTAAGAACATGCACAAGGTAACAGGCTTTCACATATATATCACCTGTTGCATGGTAACTATCTGCATACTGGCTCTCGTTCCTTCCTCTCTCCATAGTGAACCTGAGGTAATTCAAGGGAGCTCACTTTGACCTAATTAAAACTACTTTTTTCAAGCCAAGCCTGAAAACACATAGATCACCTTAAGCTTTGTGTTCCCCCTGGATGCAGGTGCATAAGGTTACAGGTCCCAACAAACTATGTATAGCATAGCTGGGCCACTTTCAGTATTGGTTTTAAGTATCCATATAAACTTCTGCAATCCATGTTTTTGCCTCCACTGCACTCCTATATATGTGAATTGTTTGCTGTTGCAGGGCTACAGTAATGAATCCCGCGTTATTCTGTTTGTCTGCCAAAAAGGGACCATAACAGTGCATTGTTTAAGAAAACACGAGGGATTATCTGGCCTGTGAAAATAAGGATTTTGCTATATTCAGTGACACTATTCAAAATACTTCACATTGACAAACAAGCTAAAGCATTCCACCCACGCTGATGGTTTCCCATGATGTATGCCGCATTCCTGTGCAGGAAAGTGGCACAAGCTGTTCTTTTTGCCCCTCTCTGTGCAGTCTTCATAGATCAAATTCTTATTAGGTTTGCAACAAATTAATTTATCTCACCTCCAAATATAGCCACGCTAACATGCAGGAGCAAAACTAATAGCAGAAGGACAAAACAAAGGTTAATAAAAAGAGGAAGCACGAATGCATTCTGCGTGGTTGGAGAATGTGTTACAAGGGCATTTTGAAAGACTGAAGTAGTAACAGAGCCCTTTCTGGATACAGCACTGTTCTATAGATCTAGCGCTATATTCTTGCTCTGCCTCATTGCGTTGTACAGACAGGTCAAGGAAATTACCTTGTTCACTGTGTGAACAATAGCGTCAGTAAATACTACTTTGGCAAGAAGGAATGAACCATAAGTACCTAAGTTTTCTTTTTAGAAAGCAATGAATGATGCTTTACAGGCTTTTACCATCTAAATGCTGTACTGTAATTCACCAGTCTGTAATATATCCACATTCTCTTGTGACAGTCTCTTCCTAATGGCATTAAAAGTAGCAGTGAAAATTATGTCTTTTAACATCCTACTTGAAAACGAAGAGGAAAAATTAAGACCCGGGACTTAAGTCAGCAGAATAGAGCAACAAATTTTGATGTCAAATGGGGGGGCGCTTTAGAGGGAGCTGGAATTTATGCATCAGTATCAGATTCCAGAGGTGAAATTTCACCTACGTACATGGGGGGAGGAAGTATATGCAAGTAGATGCCTAAGCAAACCCAGACAATTTTTAGACATACTTGTGTCACCTTATTCTAGGCCCTGCTTCTAAAGCCCAGACAGCGTGCTAGCCACATCTTACTGACAACGATATGTACACTTCTTGTTCGTACCGTCCCATTCACTTTCCCAGTCTCTATTCAAACACGTGCCAGGCAAGTTGTTGTACGAGCAGCAAAACTAGTCAGGAAAGCCCAGTGTCCTAGGAAGGAGTCTGGCACCGTCCCACCCTCCCTGTCACAAGGACCCCAGTTCTCCTTTCCTTCACTGGCGTCCCCAGGCATCCTCCCACCTTCGCTACCTGGGTGGCCAAGGGCAGGTTGTGCTGGGGAGTTACTGCCCTGCAGACTGCTGCTGGCTCAAGTAGGTTTTCCTTGGAGGAGGGCATTATCATGGGCCTTTCCTCTTTTTCCTGCTACCAGTTTTTCTACGTTTACAGAAACATATTTTGAGATATCTACTGCTGTGACACAGATGAACGGGCAGATGGAACCAACTTTCAGGTTCAGAAGCTGTGGGGGGGAAAGGGGAACTAACACGATAGTGAATAATCTCATTGTTTCTTTGGAAACTAAAGATGAAAAAAAGTTAGGGAGGGGAAGGAGGAATAGACAGGAGATTGATGTCGTTCTCTAGTGCCTACTTAGCTGGTACAAGTCTTGGGAGAGGCAGAAAGGCCTTTGTCTATGTTACCGACTGCTGCCACAGAGGAACTGCAAGGGGAAGCCTCAGTCATAAACTGGGTGGTGTTTCAACCCCTGGTGGTTTCCCAAAGAGGAAAAGAGAAGGCTCAATATACTAATGAATACTGCACACGCAGGCTAAGCAAGGCAGAGATATTGCAAATACCGAAATAAAGCAAAATTTCAAGATGGATGGAATTTCAGAAGTTCCCAAGTGACTCTTGAACATAAATGCAGTGCAAATTTTGTGTCTTCTTGAGCACTTTTGAAGATCTCCTATGTAACCTCTCCTTCTCTCTTTCCAGCAACAAAGAGCTCCTAAAGCCTGCTATTCCTTGTGTTTGTAAACTGCAGGATAACAGGCTTTGCTTACTTAGATCTCAAAGAACGGTGTATCAGAAGATCCCTGACTCAGAGAAGAGCTGGACAGGCCTCAAAAGGAGCTGGTCTATTTAGATTTAGCTGCTAGTTAAGTACTGGCCCCACCAACCAGTAGCCATGGTTGTGACCCTCAATTGCATACATTCGGTTCCATTTTCAGCTATTTCTAAAATACAAAGCTGATTGCAGCTCTATCAGGAAGTAGTTTTGCTTTAGGAAACAAAGATGTAAGAATGCAGAATTTGGGCAATTAGCCTCCGCATCTCTGGAGCTGTGAAAGCCAAAACCCCAAATCCCTCCAGCTGAGACCAAGTGAGGCAAATTCTCTCGTTATGGGCTCTACCACAGTAATATATGGTGTTTTCATTCCTAGCTAGTAAGATGATTTGAAGTAGCTGCTTATGAATAACCTGACCATACCAGCTATTTACACAGCCAGGAGGCAGAGATAAGGAAAATTGTGTTTTCTGCAGGAGGAGTTCTTATCTCCTCCTGTTGAGCTGATAAGCTTTACCATAGGTTGAGAAGCCAGAGATATTTTAAAGGCAGAAGGAAGACTTCTTTCTGCACCATCACTGAACAGGGACACTGTTTAAGAAAAAATACCTATCCTCTTTACAGACATGTTCTGTGCCAAAGTTAAGCTAGCAACTCTCCTGTTAGCCCTCTCAAGAGAGCTCAGGCCAAGCAATGCCAGGTACCACAGGTATTTAGTGGGACAATCTTCTACTGCCAAAGACCCATTTCATGACCGAGGAGAAAAGACTGGCCCCTCTTTCTTCAGGACTGCAAGAGAAGGTGGAGGATTTGGACAAACACAACATTGAAGCCACAAAAAGAGAGATCACCTCAGGTACCAGGCAACTGTATACATATGTGCAAGATTTAACAACTATTTGGCCTGACCTATGCCAATATAGTCCCTACATGACTCAAAGCACCCGTTTCAAACATCTCGTTTCAGGTTTTGTCTGATTCCTTCCATCAGTTTAGCCAGAGAGGCTGCCATGCAATACATACGTTACTTTACATGGCTCTGACAGCGTCTCTCATCTTCTTGCCCTCTCCTTTCTCATCCTAGGGCCCAAAGCAAACAGCCCCTCTTGCAGTTTTGGAGCCTAGCACAAAGCCCAGTACCACATATCGTTGCTCACATGCTCCAGGAACACAGATGCTCCTTTTCGGGGGGTATTCCTCCCTCCCAAGTACTTTTTCCTCTTTGACCTCAACCAATCTTAGTGCCATTGCAAGCGTGCTAGCTGCTGACCGTGTAAGCAACTTGGGGACTTCATCCATCACAGGCCAGGGAGAGCTGAAGGTGCACATTTTTCTAGGAAAAGAAACACAGTGCAACTGGGCTTACAGCACCATCACCAAGCACACAGCCAGGAGCATGGGCTCAAAGCCAAGTGCTTTATATAGCAGCATGAAACCTCCACGGACACTAATTACTTCCCTGACAGCAGCTGTGACACCACTCCTTTTTATAGGAAAGTCAACAGGAGGCACGTGAGCACCAACATGGACTCGTGGCTGATGTACAGGCAGGAGGAGACCCCCATGCCAGTGGCTGGGACACCTCGGAGGATGGCACCAGGCCTTGTGCTCTACGACCAAGTTCGAGCACATCTCTTGTCACTGGGAGGAGGATGTGGATGCCGTCAGGAATGGAGAGACTCCGTGCCTTGGCTCAGCAGTCTTCCCCACGGCTTCCCGGCCCTCGGACCGGCCACAGAGCTGCTCCTGACGTCAGTCAGGAAGCACAGGTTTTGAAACAGCTTGTGTTCATGTTGCCATACCCGGTGAGCTGCCTTGCTGTTTGGCTCTGAACAGACAGGCTTTCAGCACACACACTAGTCCTTTTGCCTCCTGCCAAAAAGGCCAGCCGCCAAGATGTGCATGTCAGCTTTCTGGAGCTCGCACGGTTTAGGAAATGAAGGTCGAGATTCAGTAATCATGTTTTAAACGTGGAGGGGCCACCCCTGCAACGATAGCACCAGCAACAGGTCTGTGCAGTTTAAAGCAGCCCAGCTAAGGAGCAATCAAAGACTCGCCATTCCTCAAACTCTGTCCTTGCCTAGTGAGACCCTCACAGTGGTCTCCTGCCTCCACAGTTCGAGGGCTGAATCAATAGTAATTGGAGCAGTAGCTAAAGGTCTTCTGGGAACCATTTTCACCAGCTTGTACTTCAGACACACTCTGCCAGAACCGCTCATGGGCTGAGGAAAAGGCAGGGGGGACAGTGATCACTCAGTGAGACTGACAGAAACACCAACATATCAGTCCACCCCCCAAAATGTGCCTGATGGCACACGTGGGTGATAGCAAAATCGCTGGGCCACAGCCGCTCATCCCTTGGGGCTGCAGTGGCTGTATGTGAGCCCTCTCCATACTCTGATCTTGACTCTGCTATTTGCCCTCTTTCTCCGAATGTCTTGGGAATAAGATTTGACCAAAATCCTAGAAAACAGGAGACTACCTTCTTCCTTCTCCCCTTGTACTCCTCTTCTGCTATCAGCTGCTCCCTCCCTCACTGTTAACTTAAAAAAATAAGAGCAGAGCTGCAGGAAAGGAAAACTGATCTTTTTAAGAGAGAGAGGGGGAAATCTGCGTTGTGCAACAGTCAAGCTGGAGTGGAGCGTTCAGGAACGACAGAGAGACACCGGCAGCTAAACTCCGGGCACGAGGCCTCCCTCCGGTTATGTCAGCCAGTATCCGTGACGTTGTATAATCGTGTACATGGCTGGCTCCATAAATAGCTTCTCCAATCAGCAACACTCAAATATCCTTCCTGCCTGGGTCGCTAATAGGAGCTTGGGGCAGGAAGTAACGCAAGGCAACACGATTTAAGTAACGTGGCCTTGCTCATCCTGCTCGGGTGTCTCTGACAATCACCCAGCCCGGCGCAGAGGAGAGTCAGGTTGGCAGCAAAAGGGAAAAACCTTCAGCCTGTAGGTTTTGCTACCTTCACGCTGAAAGCTACACGGGGCTACGTGCATAGCGCTCGGTAGGATGCTGGAAACAGATGTTGCTGCAATATTAGAGGAAATCCTCCTTTTAAACAAGGGTATTAGCATGCAGTTCTGTATCACGCTTTGCCAGCAAATTCCTCCCATCCACACATTTTAAAGGCGCAGTGCCTGCAAAGCACCGTTGTAGAAATCCTAGGGTTTATCCAGTAACTTACCGCAACATTTAATTTACCGGTCCAAGGAAAAGATACAAATTGACTAGACATCTTCTGTCAAAGCCCTGAGATTCACCCCTGGTGCCACCCCTTGTTTCTGGGCGAGGCAGGAATAATTTGTCAGCCTGATGATGGTTGTCCATCCTCGCAAAGCTAAGTCATATGGAAACAGGGGAAAAAAAGCCGGCTTTGCCTTCATTCCCTTTCTTTCGTGCACAGCAAGTCTCAGCCATCCCCTGCTCCCCTCTCAAGTTCGTTTTCCATGGGAGGATTTCTTTGAGAGCCAAGAAGCTTGGCCCTTGAAGTTCAGCATGGAATATGGGACGTAAAGCTGAGCTGTTTTTCTTTCCAGTGCTTTGATTAAATATTAGCCAAAACCAAGCAAAATAATGCTTGAAGAAGATGGAACAAAAGTCTAAACAGTCTCTCCACGCATCATGTGACATCTATTTATTTTTCAGGCATCTACAGCATCTTTCAGGGAATGAGATATTTCTTATGAAAACAGGCAGCAAGCACATCACCTACTTTCTGTGTTTGTTTCTTTATAAACATTCACATATTTTATAACCGGGAACATCACAGAAAGGGTTCTTCTCCACGCCTCTTTTAAAAATCAGTAAGGAAGGGACTACGAGTTTGAAGAACCACCCAGAGATGCAAAAAACCCACATTAATTTCCTCCTTCGCCTCAGTACAGTTTGTGGTCCTTGGTTATCATTTTTTTGGGGCCTACACAGAAGATGCTGGAAAAGAAAACAATCCCCCCCAAAAAAGTAAAAATATCTCACCAACATTATGCTTTCCATAGAGAAGCTGCTCCAAAATCGCAGTCTTTCCCACCGAGGCCATTCCACAAACCACCACCTTGTAGCCCTTTCCCATCCTTCCTGGGAGGGCAGCGGCAGCAAGCGAGCCCTGTGCAGACACAGGAGTCTGTTAGCCTGGTGCGGTGGCAGAGCTCAGCACCCGACAGAAGCAAAGCCCACAAAAGGCAAGAAGCAAAACACGAAGCAGCGGGTGACTCGGAGGCACAGCTCCCTCCCAGGCACTCACCAGCGACTGATATTTTTAGGACTAGAGTTTCCTCCCACACCATTTTTTAAGGTTTTAGGCTGCTGCCGTTGGTGCCAATGCCTGCCTGCAGCCTCGACACTTGTCCTCTTGGGCTCGGGGAGACTGTTTGTGAGCACTGAAGTGTGTAAATCCTCTGGGGCAGGGGCTGTGTTTGTTGGGGTGTGTGTACACTGCAAAACATGCACTATTGGGCTTTGTGGTTTTGCGGGCCTGATGGTATCAGGACGGCCTCTGGAAATGCAACAAAATGGCAGTTCCTTCCCTTTATTTCACGCACAGAAAGTTTCTAGCTTTTACTAGGATCTAGAAAATCAGAGTGTTAAAGGCAGAAGCACAGGAAAGCAAATGCAAAAGCAGGTTTTTTTGGTCTGCTTTAAATCAGTTTGGATGGGTGGGGGTTGGTTTCAGCCGGAGGCCTCCAGAAGCCCGGGCCAGTTCCCTCTGCTAGTGAGCCATGGCAGGGCGGCAGGCCCTAGCTCTCAGATCGCCGTTTGGAGCCGTTTGCCCCGGAGAGAGCTGAAGAGTACCTTTTTAGGACCAGGAGGGGCTGGCGTTGTCCTGCTTTGATTCCAGTTTAACTGGGTAACACTTCACAAGCCAGGGTGCTCTGCAAAGTACACACCGAAAAACAGAAAGGTCACCCCACGGGAGACATTCAGGCAGGGAAAGCCTAATTCCCATTTTGATTCCCCAGCAGAGCCCGACACCTCCACAGCAGCACGGCGGGTACGCTGCTGGGAGCCAGAGAGGGGGACAAAAGCCCCCTCAGCACCAGGCCTCGGCCCTGCTCCTGTGCAAGTGGGTGCAGGGCAGGCCACAGAAATGCTGGGGCACCTGTGCAGCACCGAACGCGGGGGGGACGTGAGGAGATCGGCACGGGGTAACGCCGGGGCCTTGGGCTGCTGACCCTCACCTCCTCGGGGAGCCCCAGGGCAGCCACCCCC
>NW_009615112.1:0-1667 GCF_000690535.1 Cariama cristata
GGCGAGAGGCCGTCCTCCTCCGAGCCCTCTGCTCTGGAAGCGTGCGTGCGCGTCCCCCGCCGCAGGTCCGTGCGTGCCTGCCCCTGCGTACGTGACCTTTCCGAAGCCAGACCTCGAGGAGCGCGGGGAGAGCCGAAGGCCCAAAAAAAAAAGGGCTTTGTTTGTCCTCCCGCCACGCTGCCTGCGGCTTTATCGGAGGAGCCGAGCACACTCTGAAGTCACTTCGGGAGCTATCTTGGGTACTGTCCTTCCTCAGCAGAGATCGATAACAGCCCGGCGGTAAACACGGCGGAGAGCAAATGCCAGCTGGGAGCGATGGGGGACAGGCCCCTCGCGCTGGCGTCGTGCCCACCACCTGTGACCTCCGCGGTGGAGGGGACGGGGACAAATTCTCCCACCCAAGAGCTGCGGGGTTGAAGCGGTGGGTGCAGAGGGTCTGGGCACCCCACCAGCAGCTGTAGCGGGGGAAAAATTGCTTTTTAGGGGTCAAAGGAGAAGCAGGGCTTGGATCCGTCGCCGTTTTGGGAGCGGAGGTGCAAGCCGAGGGAGCGGGTAGCATCCCGGGGAGCAGTGGGGAGGAGGGGATGTGCGGGGAGCTGGGAACAAGCCCTGGCTTGTGCCCACAGCACGCAGGGCTGCTGCTCTGCTTTTCGGGACAAAAAATGAAGAAACCTCAACCCCAGCTGTTAAAAATATACGCCGGTATTTGTGCGCTCGCCGTGCGATACAGTGAAATGTGCACACGCGCGCTCCGAAACGGTTGGATGGTGCTTGGGATCCTGTTTTTACAAAAATCCAGCTTGTGTTTTTTTTTCCTCCCCGCAACCACCAAGTCATTGGTACGAAAGTTCGCTGAGTGAGGCTGAAAATAGATGAGGAACTGCTGGCTTTGGGGTCAGAACGGGGGGAAAACGGCAAATAAACGAAAAAGAGGTAAAGGACCACAGGGAAGGCGCCTTGCTAAAAATAAGCTTGAATTCTGAAGCCGAGCATAAATATTTTTCTTTCTTTGCCATAACATCGCCTGGTAGGCAAGGGAGCAAGCAGCCTCTGGTCCGATGGCAAGTTTTAAAGCGAAACGTAGTTTTTGATCTCTGAAATAAAATAATCCTAACGCGATGCCGCACGCTCACGCATCTGCTGGGAGGGGAGGCGTTGCGGGGGGCTTGCAGCTCGTTTTCCTTCCGAAAAGACTGCGACCCGGGCCGCTCTTCTGCAGCAGAGCCTCTACAAACGGTTTGGGGCTAAAAAGTAAAGTTTTAACGACAGCATTAGTAAACCCCTGCGCTGCCCCTCCCTGGGCACTGCCGCTGGCGTAAACCCAGCGCGATTTTTGTGGCCGAGCAGCGCGTCTTTCCCTTCGGCCTGCCGTCCTTTCTGGGGAGAGCAGAGGGGGGGCCTTCAGGATGATGGGTGAAACTTTCCGGACAGTTTGTTCCCGGCCGGCTGCGCCTTGTGGGAGCCCCCCCCCCTCCCCCGATGATGAGATTTGCTCGATCGCTCCCATTTCCAGCCTGGCCGGCTTTGCAAAGGGTTAAGCGGGAGCCAGCGGGGGCGGCAGGCGTTGGGGAGGGTCCTGGCTGGGCCCCTGCCTGGGATATGCTGAGCTCAGCGGTTTTGCAGGGCTGCAGGGGAAGGGGGCTGGGGAGGAGGAGGAGGAGGAGGAG
>NW_009615113.1:0-396 GCF_000690535.1 Cariama cristata
GTGATGGGGCACGGCAGGGAGGCGTAGCAGCCGTGCTGGGACGATGCTCAGCATCTCTCAAGATCACAGTGCCAGCACAGCTTGGCCTTAAAAGCCAGCGGCCGCAGAGCCCTCCGTGAGCCCTGGGTACCCCCCAGCCCTCCACTGGGGTCGGATTCTTACCCTCCAGCCTCTCGGGTACGACGCACGTGTCATCAAAATACAATCGTGTGTCCTTTTCGTACGAAAATCCTAGGGGGAAAAGATCCTCGGTGAGCACAGGGTCCCTCCACCGCCCCAAAAAACCCAGCTTGGCCCAATCCAGCACCAAGACCCCATCCCCCAGCACTGGGAGCAGCCCTGTCCCCTGTTATTTCGGTGGCATTGCACCAGCTCGCCAGATGAGCACCACGCGGC
>NW_009615114.1:0-2458 GCF_000690535.1 Cariama cristata
AGAGGAGTAATTATGAATGAGTTTAAGCGTTGCATTAGCTTTAAGCATTTCCAAGGCAAAGTATTGGATTTCATATTTATAAGAGGAATTTACATTTGTACATTGACTCATGGCATGACGTAGGGCGAAACCGATTTCCTCCCTCCCTCCCTCCCCCCGCTTCGGCTTATTTTGGTCGAAATGGGGCAAATAAGCAACCAGAAAAAAATCATCGTTTTCGTCCACGCTTTAATAAGCGCTGACCCGGAGAGCAAGATTTTGTAGAGCAGATAACGGAGTCCTCTCTCTCCATCTCCCTCCCTCCCTCCCTCCCTCTCTCTCGTGATTAATTCAGAGACTGTAATCATGGACATTGTACATCAAACCTTTCTGCTCACGCTACAGACTCCTGCAGATTTTTATTGGTTTACATGAAAGCGAGTAAACATATTTCAGAGGATGCCCTTTCAATCTGGCTCCATTTCCACAGCACATAATTCCAAGGACAATTTGTTTTAATAATAAGAATGGATGCAGTGTTAATGGTTTTCAATTTGTGTTTAAAAAAAAAACATTAAATATTTATAAGTATCGATCGAGGGTTTCAGGATTTTACAGACGTCTTAACACATTTCATAGATGGGATTTTTTTTTTTAATTTAGAAACCTGCGTCGTATTCTCTTTTATGCTGTTTATTGATTTAAGCAACATCCGTGTCTCAAGTGAGAGACTAATAGATTTTCATTAAAATAGGTTCTCTTAATCCTGATTGTGAATGGATATGATTGATCCATCCAGCACACTACACATCTATAATATTAATAAAGGACATTATCATGGCAGGACTTGCTTTTCCGTCATCAGGGCACTTTTTTTTTTTTTTCCCTCCCCCCTCCTTGCAACCTTAAAGATTTATTTGGGAGCCGTAAAATGTCCCACAGGAGGGAAACGCATTGGGAGGAATACATTTTTATATTAGATTTTTTTTTTTGCTAGCTTCGGTGGAAAGATTTTTTTTTTTTTTTTTAAATCAAAAAGCCACTGTGGCGACATATGGTGAAAATTAAACTGTTTCCCCGCAAATCTAATCTTAAAACATTTATGTTGAGTTTTATTTTTAGAAAAACATATTTAAAGGAGAGGAAAACAACCTTGTATGAAAAAGAAAATAAAGACCATTTGAAAGGCTACAGTTTAAACTAACAATAGCCTACTCCCCCGGCCGAGCCTGCTGGACGGGTACCGTACCTGATGGATATGTTACGAAGCGGTCGGGACAGGAGCGGCTACAGTAATTAATGGAGTGTGACAGAAATGCTAAGAGCTTAATTGTCTTTATTCCGACTTCTAGCAACGTAACCAAAGGGATACATTAATTTCATACAAAACCCACACAAACGCTCTCCTTTCCCCTACACGGAGGCACACGCAAACACACACGCACAAGGTCGCTTCTCTATCACAATTATTTTTGAACAGAAGCTGCATCTTTCCAGCAGCATTAATTACTCATATATTCATTACAGGGAGCCTAGACGCGTTCAAAATCCTCATCTACTTTTACTTCTGTAAAATTAAAGATTCACGTGATGAATTACAATAAGTAATCGCCTTTGTGTGTAATTAATTACATTTTAGTGGGCGAGCACGCTGGGCGAGTAGCCCCCTTGGTTTCAGTCGCCCTAGATAACCCGAGCAGAATTGGGAGAGTCTATCAGAAAAAAAAAAGCAGAAAAAAAAAAGAGGGAAAAAAAGTTCTGAGCTGTAAAGTTTGTACTGATTTTAGCAACACAAAATACACACAGAGAGAATTGTTTGCCTCCTCCAGTAATGTGCGAGGGACGCTGCAATTTTGAACTCTGTAATAATGATTAATAAGTCAAAAGGGCATATTTTTCTTTTATGGTATGCAGCGCTCAAGGGAATATTCCGTGTATGTCTTTAAAACGAAGTAGGAATATTTACACACATGCACAGAGTTAGCAACAGCACCAAAGAAAGGAAAAAAACCCACGAATATTTCACTGAACTATTACATTTTTTTCAATTATTTCCCAATGAGTATTTCAATGAACTGTTACATTTTCCCAATTCACAGGGAAGATTTATGGGATTATTAAGATTTCTAGTGGAAATATTATACAGTGGAAGTTTATCGTCTCTCAGGGATTGTACACCATTTGATATCAATTTCCAGATGTTATGATCTTTTTCAGAAAATAATTGAGTATATTAACTTCTTTCCTACAGAAGACTATTTAGGGGTTTATTTATTTATTTATTTATTCGGTTAAGGGCACAACTGTCTCCCCCCCTCCCCCGCCCGCCCTTTCCCTTAGCAGACTGAAATTGTTGAAACGTTAGACTAAACTTAAAGCAGATAATAGTTCAATACTCAAGGGAAAGAATAATTCATTTGCCAGTTTATTACAGGCAGAAGCCCACGGATTTACCCATATATTTAAAGAAGAACAAGGT
>NW_009615115.1:0-524 GCF_000690535.1 Cariama cristata
GGTCTGTGTGTCCATTTCCTGCCCCGGGGGATGATGGGATATATCCCCCCCACACCCCCAGGGTCTGAATGTCCACTTCCTGCCCCAGGGGAGGATGGGATATATCCACCTCCATCCTTCCTGCTTCCCAAGGGATGATGGGATATATCCACCTCTCTGCCGCAGGGGATGATGGGATTGTGGGGGTGTGGAGGAGCTGGGCGTGGGGAGGGGGCAGAAAATAATTCATACTGGGAAGGGTGCGGTTCATACTGGGAGGGTCCCAGTGCTTACTGGGAAGGCCCCAGTGCATGCTGGGAGCACCACAGTGCATGCTGGGATAGTTGGGGTGCAAAATAACGTCGTAATGAAGGGAAACGCGGTGCTGGGATGGGATATTGGGGTGAGCCCCAGTTCTTACTGGGAGCATCCCAGTGCTTACTGGGAGCGTCCCAGTGCATGCTGGGAAGGCCCCAGTGCATGCTGGGATAGTTGGGGTGACATATAACCTTCTAATGAAGGGAAACGTGGTGCTGGGATGGGAT
>NW_009615116.1:0-5412 GCF_000690535.1 Cariama cristata
CCCCAGGGAGACTGCGGCCACTGCTGCGTGGGGCAGGAGGCCTACTGACAAGCGATGGGCAAAAAGCTGAGGTACTCTATGCCTTTTTTTCCCTTCGGTTTTCGCTGGTAAGGCTTCTCCTCAAGTCTCCCCGGTCCCTGAGCCTCCTCAGAGAGTCTGTGGGCGTGAAGCAGCGCTCACAGGAGAGGAAGGAGTGGATCGATTAGTGCACTTGGACGTATGCAAGCTCATGGGCTGAGGTGGGAGGCATCCCCAGAGGTGATCATGGAGCTCGCAGGTGTCACGGCGAGGCTGCCCCATTATGAAAAGTTTGTGATGACTTGAAGGCAGCTACTGTCACACTCTGCTTCAAGACAAGCATAAAGCAGGATCCAGGGAACTACAGGCTGGTCAGCCTTAATGCTGTCCCTGGAAAAGTTGTGGACCAGATCTTAGAAGCCATTTCTTGCCCGAGCAGATCACACCTGACCGACCTCATCCCTCTCTGTAGTGAGATGACTGGCAGCTGTGGACATAGGGAAGGCAGGGGATGTCATGCATCTTCATTTTAGCAAGGCCTTTGGCACAGTCTCCCATAGTCTCCTTATCAGAAAACTGGTGAGAAACAGGCTGGACAAGGGAATTAAAAGGTGGATGGAAAATTGGCTGGACTGCCAAGGCTCAGGGAGTTGTGATCAGTGGTGCAAAGTCCAGCTGGCAGCCAGCAGTTATGTCTTCATTAACAATCTGGATGACAGAGAGCACTCTCAGCAAGCCTGCGGATGACACTGAATTGGAGGAGGGAGTCAATACACCGGATGGCAGCGCTGCTAGTTAGAGGACCCTGAACAGGCCAGAGAAATGGCTTGACCAGAAGCTCATGAAGTGCAACAAGAGTGAGCATAGGGCCCTGCATCTGGGATGGGAACACCCCATGCAGCAGGGCGGGGGCAGGCTGGGAGCGAACTGTCTGGCAAGCAGCTCTACAAAGAAGGCCCTGGGAGTCCTGGTGGACAAGCTGAACATGAGCCAGCAGTTGTGCCTGTGCAGCGTCGGCCAACTGTATCTTAGTATGTATTACTAAAAGTGTAGGCAGCATATCCAGCAAAGGGATCCTTCCCCTCTGCTTGGGACTTACAGGACCACATCCAGAGTACATGCCCAGTTTTGGGCTCTCTAGTGCGTGAAGGATATCAACATACTGAGTGACTCCAGCAAAACGCCAACAAGATGGTCAGGGGACTGGAAAGCATGGTGTACAAGGCAAGGCTGAGAGAACTAGGCCTGTTCAGCTTGGAGAAGAGAAAGCGAAGGAGGGACCTTATTGCTATGTACAACTGTTTCATCAGAAGAGACAGAAGATAGTATCAGACTCCAATTAGAGGTGCACAATGATAGGACAAGATGTAACAGACACAAATGGAAACATGAGAAATTTCAATTAGATACTCAGGGAGGAGCGTGGCCTGTGGAATTACCATGATGGTCATTAAATACAGCAACAGGTTTCCCAGAGAGGTGGTGGAATCCATTCAAGGGATGTTCAAGACTTGACACAGCCACAACCATCCTGACGTCACTATACCTGTTTTGAGTAGGATGTTAGACTAGATGGCCTCTGGATGTCCTTTCTGACCTAAATAATAATTCTGTGATAAAACCTAAAATTATAGTGAATGTTTATTTGAGAGTGTTTTTGAAAGTTTGAAAATTGTTGAAAAATAAATTCTATAACATGATTTATCATATATTTTACATATATGGAAGGCTAAATTCCTTTTCAAACAGGTATTGCTGTCTGAAGCAAACACATGTAGGGTATGGACGAATGGTGTTTTGCAAAAAGCAGATGCCAAGTAAAAGAAACTTTGTGTCATTTAAATTTTGAGAATGGTTGCTATACATTGACTAGCACAATGCTAAAAAAAATTTTGCTTAAAATTCTTAGAATTAACTACTTCGGTTTCTCATAATTTTTTTGAATTATTTTCCATGCAGATAATTAAGGCAACCTTCAGATGCATTTCGTTTGGTGATGGATGTATCATTTACAGTGGAACACATTTTCAAAGTTTTAGATAAATGAGATTATCGTATTTATTGTTGCTATCATTTTTTTCCTTTTAAAATAGCAAAGACATGATTTCATTTTCTACAAGCATAAATACAGCTCTCTTGTACAGGGTATGTTATAGAAAACATAGCCTTTGTAGAAAAATCATGTCCAATTACTATGTTAAAAATATGAAGCTCATTTCCAGTAAGATCTCTGAGAAAATGACTGTGAAGTAGCATGAAACTGAAAAAAATGGTCATCTTAAGATGAAAAGTAGTGTGTAAGCTTGCTGTTTGAACATATAAAACTATTTATGAAGAATCTAGTAGTAAGTCTTTACTGCTGCATAACTAAATGTCACACTTTCTGAAAATGTGGCTTTGATAGCAAGAAGTTTTAAAAAACTTGACCCTGAAATTGCCAAAAGGAAGAAAGAAATTGCACCAGATTTTATACTTACATTATTAATGTTATATGTGATCTGTGGAAGCCTACTTATCTCACACTTGGATACTATGAAAATATTATGTAGATAATTCTTTAAACAATATGTATGTTGTAAGTTGCTATGAAGCCATAAAGAGTTCATGATGCAATTCATGCTGCCTAGGAAGGGAATTAGAGCAATAGCAATTTAATCAATATCTTATTATAAGCATGGTATGAGAAAAGAACATGCGAAAAAGGGTTGCTACCCAACAGCCAGAGAAGTTTGAACAATACTTACTTGTAAACACTTAGAGCTTATTAAAGCTAAAAATGTTTCTCTAAATTATTTTTTTATGAAAAAAAGAGTTAAGTTTCTATCCATTTCTTTCCCTTGTAAACTGTATTTTTTAAATAAAATCCAGATATGACTGAATGAACCCAGAATAGTCTGTCTACTGTGGACATGTTTCAAGTACAGTGCTCTCAGCTGACTTTTAGTTACTGAATGTATAAGGTATATTAAAATGAAATGAAATTTTATGTTTTAAAAGTGAAGTTCTTGATTTTTGAAAGTTGCAAAGAAGAACACAGAAAACAGCAACTTAAAATACACTTGAATCTAATAGCACCTTCAAATTCTGAAATAAGACTTTGCTTTAATCTAACTTTAAAATTTGGTCTGATTTTAATGTGTACTCTTTAATACTCAGGAAATTCCAAGCTCTGGCAGAAGAGAAAATATGCCTTAATATATAGGAAAACAGGCATACTGTGAATGATAATAGCAAAAGATTTATTTTTTTTTTAGGTAAAAATGTCTATGAAAACTGGCTAAATGTGTAGCTTTCAAGTTTTAATGTTCATTATATTGTGTCAACTGAATGTGATTTACATTTTCAATATACTGATTATATCTGAACTGTGCAACCACTTTAATACAGTAATACTGTGTTTCACTAACTTTTCTTTTCCTCTAAAGATTTTTGGGTGAATTAATTATAGCCAAGATCCCAAATACAAACATCCTGATCTCACTAAAGCTACAATTATTTTATCTTTATTAGACCTTTACAATTGAGCAACAGCACATCATGATTTAGTCCACTGAGAGTGACAGGCCACTATTTATGATTTGACAGGATGTCAATGCAGTAGGTATGCTGACTATTTAATGTCTCTAGAAAGTCTCTTATGGCCTTCACTAACTCATAAAATTAACTTTCACTGTCCTCTTGCATGAGTACTGATGACAAAATGTAATCTTATTACAAAGGAGAAAATGTCTAATGATAGTTTCTTTAGTAAAACATTTTTCTTCAGTGATTTCATTTATAAAGTTTCATCTTGCATGAATTATATTCAGTGCTTCAAAGCACATAGTAACCTTTCAGTATTTCAGTGGTCCTCTTGTGGTGCACTGTACAAACTCTCAGAAGTGACATATCGTCAAACTGTCAAGAATCTACTTGATGCATGTCAAAGCCTTGCTATTCAGAACTAGTGAACCTGGACACCTGAGCAGTAAAAAACCAGTGAATTTTTACTCTGCATCTTCACTATAATGTACCCATGTATGACTACCTCAGCAAAGTAGTAATAGCTCTTGGCAAACAGCATTCATCTGGGCTGAAAAGCTGTCAGCAGCAATATGGTAGATGTCAATTAGAATAAAGTATGCGATGCAAACACATTTGCCAATTACATGCATTAGACCACATAATGACTGATGTCACAAATGTAGCTTGGTGATAAATTATCTTAAGGACAGTAATTATATTTTTTCCATCAGTTGAATGTACCCATTTTGAAGTTACAAAATGAGATCCACAGAAAAAGTCTCCCTTTAGACAACAGAAACAACAGGAATGTCAGGGGGCGGGGTTGCTTGCTGCTTGTTTTTTTTCCACATAGACCCAGCTTGGACTTCTGAGAAAAATAAATATTATTCAATTTTTTTATTATATACTATTTGCAAGGAAAATAAATGTGTGTGGCTTCTTTATAAAACAAGTACGCTGATGATTTTAAAAGACCATTTTGAAGTGTGTTGAAGAGATTATGGCAATTTAGATTGGAGAATAAATAAGTATTCTAAAACGGCGATTACCAAAAGAATTACATGGCTCCAAATAGGGAAAACAGGGACTGGATCATTTAAGATGGGGAGGATGGCATCCAAGATAGTGTAAGAAGAAATGAGAAGAGTGATAGAGCCAGTGACAGTTGCATACAAAGCTATCTGGCAGTATATCCAGTATTGAAAATTTTTAGATCAATATTTAAATCAAGATGGGGAGTTGGACTCAATGATCTTTATGGGTCCCTTCCAACTTGAGATACTCTGATTCTATGATTTCATATTTTCCTGAATGTTCACCTTCAAGTGCTAATATCAACACCTTAGTTCAAACAGAACTCAGAAAGATTCTATAGCCTGTGTTACCTAGATGGGCAGAACTATACTTTTTGGCCTCGATGTGTCTATAGATACATGTTTGGGTTTTTTTAATTAAAAGAACCATGCAAAAAATTATAGAAGGCTGTGAAGAGGTTTCTGTCATGAATATAAGAAGTGTGAAGCTTGAAGTAAGGACAAAACATATGCTTCTTGCCCTTCAGCCAACAGAATATCACAGTATCACAGAGATACGGTAAGTGATAGAGAATACTGGTCCAAATGAAGCAAAACTGCAAGAGTTCAAAAGAACCAATTCCTTGCTTATCATACTGTTTATGAATAAACGGAGTAAGCAACTGATTTGCACACTCAGATCTTCTATCCTTTCATTATTCTGAATACACCCGAAAATTTCAAAAATTACTGGCTTCTATTGGCAGCAAAGAACACTCTTGGAGGATGCACGGAAGCATGGGGGCAGAATGGGCAAAGTAAGAGATTAGGAGGAGAGCATAGAAGGTAATCATAGAATCATCTGGGCTGGAAGGGA
>NW_009615117.1:0-224 GCF_000690535.1 Cariama cristata
CACGCCGGCCGGCCTCTGTCCCCCCCAGCCTCTCACCCTCCAGGGGAAACAGGCGGTGGGGAGGGTTCAAGGGCAGCACAAACCTTTCTGTGCCCCCACCCCAAGGGGTTCGCAGCCCCATCTCCAGCCTATCTCCCCCAAAAGCTGCTCCCAGTTGTAAACCCCCCCTCCCCCAGCCCTACCTGCACAGGGGTCTCAGACAGCCCCCCCGGGCCCTTAACGCC
>NW_009615117.1:293-529 GCF_000690535.1 Cariama cristata
GCTATTTATGGCCTTGGATGGTGTCCTGGGTTCAGCTGGGATAGAGTTAACTGTCTTCCCAGTAGCTGGTACTGTGCTGTGTTTGGGATTTAGGATAAGAATAATGTCGATAACGCCGGGATGTTTTAGTTGTTGCCAAGCGGTGTTTACACTGAGCCAAGGACTTTTCAGCTTTTCATGCTGTCCTGCCAGTGAGGAGGCTGGGGAGGGGGCACAAGAAGCTGGGAGGGGACACA
>NW_009615118.1:0-590 GCF_000690535.1 Cariama cristata
AGTCTGGCTGGTGTCCAGCAGAATTTCACACCCTTCAATAATCATCCTCTCTATTGCCAGGTTTTTTCGAATATTTTCGGTCTCACTCACTTCATCGTGCATTATCCTGAAGGAGGGAGAAGAGAAAATTGGAGCTTGGACGAGATCCGAAGGAGTTTTCCCAGCGGATCCCTTCGGACACACAGGAGGGGCTGCCCTAAGACCAAACCCAAAGCAATATCAAGGGAATTACAGCTGTCACCTCTCTGGACAGTCCCGGGAGCTCAGGAGGTAACCTACGCATCCGCCTGCACTGTACCTCCAGATTTCTAAATATTGAAATGTGAGAGCTTCTTGCTCGGAAATCACAAAACTCAGGCTTAGGGCAGACAGATCCCCCCCGGCACCAGCCCCCTCCAACGTCCCTGCTCCTTGAGGAGTGGGAAAAGGGATGGAAACTCTTTTTACGGATAGCCTGGGGACCGAGGAGCGCTGGTGGGTTTGGCACCGCCGCAGTACGCTGGCACGGGACAGGCAGAACGCTCCGGTCCGCGGCCTGCTGAGGGAGAGGATCGGGAACGGGGAGTCGGGAATCTCACTGCGGAGACCTC
>NW_009615119.1:0-4929 GCF_000690535.1 Cariama cristata
TCCAGTCCTGGGCTCCCCAGTTCAAGACATTGGTGGTTGTGTTGGTTGTGTTTGTTGGTTGTATTTCTTAATGAGCTCATAAGATTTAATTTACAGAGCACATTGTCCTGTAAGCTTGAGAGATCCAAACGGACCCTGACAGGAGAGAATAAATCTCCTCTTCTTGCTTTGCTCCCTCCCGTGGCCTTTGCTCTTCTCATTAAACTGCCTTTATCTCAACTCATGAGCTTGCCCATCATATTTTCTCTCCCTGTCCCCTGTTGAGGAGGAGGAGTGAGAGCATGGCTGGGTGGTGGTCTGGCAGCCAGCCAAATCAACCCATGACAATCTTTTTTGGCACCCAACACGGGGCTCGAGACAACGGCAGTTTTGATCTGCGTGTGCTGTAGCTGTGGTAGGTACTAATTGGCAGGTTTCTGTGTGGGTCACAGAGTGTGCTTGCTTCGCTGTATAGATGAGACTACGGCTCATTAGTGACAGCTTTCAGGTCCTGCTGCTTGCTGCATGGCTTACCTCTCTATTTTGCTGGGCCAGGGAACATTTTGACAAAAACAATGGCATGCGTTTGGCACTGGCGTTGATGCCTTCGCCGTGCTGGGTGAGCTATCCTACAGAGAGAACGTGGGAACACACCTCCCTCTCCTCCTCCGGGCTGGATGTTTGCTGGCCGATGAGAAGTAGTGAAAAAAATCCCTTCTTTGCTTTGCTTGCATGTGCAGCTCTTGCTTCACCTATTAAACTGTCTTCATCTCAATCCATGAGTCTTCTCTCTTCTATTTTCTCCCCATCTGAGGTCATCCCACCACAGCCTGTGACTCCTCAGCACCAGGGATGCTGAAGGGGGCATTTGCCCGATCAGCGGCACCAAGCCGGGTGCTGGCCCTGGCAGGGTGACACCACCAGAGCAGCCGCAGCCCCGGGTGGTGCTCACACCCGCTGGCTGATGGTCCCACACCTGGACCCAGATGGGGCTATGAGGAGTTGAGTGTGCTGCTCCAAGGCTACAGGCTTTGCAGGGCGTGAACCTCCATGCTACGAGCACCCAGGCCCAGAGTGATCAGATCCCAAAGGGACATTTTCCCCTAGCAGTACTAAAAGTCTGTGCTACTAAGAAATCATCACCTGCGATATATTCAAGAATCTGGTAATCCATGCTTGAGCAGTAAACATTAGGGTTTTCTAGTTGCAAAAGTTAGAAAAGTTTTCTTGAGATAGTTCTGCACCCAACATCTGGCTCTTCTCATTAAACTGCCTTTATCTCAACTTGCCCATCCTATTTTCTCCCCCTGTCCACTATTGCGGAGGGGGAGTGAGAGCACGGCTGGATGGTGGTCTGGCAGCCAGCCAAGTCAACCCATGACAATCTTTTTTGGCACCCAAAATATAATATTCATCAGCTGATTCTTGGGGTAACAACATGGATTTCTGTGAATTAGGGTTACCTCAGCCCTGGCATCTGTAATATCCATGCCCAGGGCTCATTCTGCCAGCCCTGGGGGTTCCAGGCAGAGCAGAGGGGTGGTGGCCCCAGCCCCGGGGCTGCCCGTCCCCTATTCTTGCTTCCAGTGAGGCGAGGGACGCCCACACACACTGGTCGGAGGAGGCAGAACCCGTGCCCCAGCACCCCTCCTTTCCCCCTTTCCCTTTGCTTGTTTATACAAGCCCCATCGGTAAGGCATTGATTTGCCATCCACCCGCTGTCTGTGCATCCCTGCCTGCACCAATGCCAGGGTCGTCTCCTCCTAAGTCTCTGTCCTCTGCTGCTTTTGCCCCTGTAATGCCCTATGGCTCCTTCCCTTCCCCTCAGCTGGGCAGCCGCCACATTGCTGCAGCAACAAGAGAACGTCCCCCACTGCCTTCCCCAGCGTGGGGGCTAGGGCTGCCCTCAAAGCAAGCGGGGCAGCTGCTAATACCCGTTTTTTTGTGCTGAGGGGGAAAGGTTCCCCCAGGAGGCTTACTGAGCTGCGTGGATATCTGCCTTGCCGTACGGCGAGTTCCCCTGTGTCCTGGCAAGCCTCACCTCTATTTTTCCAAAGCACTACTTGGTCCCCCTGATCCTGGGGGGAGGGTCAGGGTCCCCACAGCCGCTGGGCAAGTGGCAACTTTGGCGAGGTGGCTCCCGAGCACGTGAAGTGTTGAGGGTTTGAATGGACGCTGCCTGCCCCGAGGTCCCAGGCACGCCACCACGGTGGTGCCGGCCATTCTCCTGGTGTCTGCCAAATTTCTCAACTCGGTTTGTCTGAAAATGGGGGTGTGCTGGGCTGCGCCCAGGGACCCCTTTACTTCTTTAATCACTGACGGCTGGGCAGTGATGCTGCTGCCGTACTCATCCTCCAAGCCCTCTGCCCACTCCTCGGCACCCAAGTCCCAGAGGCACTCATCCCACTGCTCACTCCCATGGCGAGCAGCTCAGGCCTCAGCAGGCCCGCTTCTGGGGGGCTCCGTGCACCCCCCAGCCCCCATAGGGCACCCCTGCACTGCTGTGCCTGCGCTTCCCTTCGCATGAGATGGAAACGCTCCCATGTCCGCTGCAAGCCCACCCGTAAGCACCGCAGATGACGTGACTCTGGCTGAGCCTTTCCTTCCCTGCCCCTTCTTTTTGAAGACAAGGGAATATTTCAGTAGGGGTAGGACACATGGATAACTCCTTCTCCCAGCTCCCTGGGAGGGTCAGCTGGGCCAAGAACTGTGTGACGGCCACCCACGGCTGTGCGTGGGGCCAACCGGGCTCACCAGCATTTCTTTCCCCACTGCCCTTTTTCCAGAAAGGCACCCCTGGCCAGGAGCCTGCCACAAACAGCAAATATAAAGCGCAGGGGCTTTATAGTGATCATTAGTGGCTCATTATTAGTGGCTCATAGGATCATTATAGGCTTATTAGTGATCGTGGCAAGAAAGGCACTCAGACTCTGTAAGGTATTGATTAAAATACCTTAAATTAAAAGACATGGAGGTAACAGGAGAAAGAAAAAAAAAGTATAATCTTCAGTCCCTTCAGATGCTGGGAACTCCGAGTCGTGCAGCATCGCATGTACATCAGCCAGGGCACAGCACAGGGTGCACGGGAGAAGTTCACTGGCATTGTGGTCTTTAGGGTTTTTATAGGGTTTTCCTTGAGGTAAACAACTCCATTGATCATTTCTGCAGTTAAGCAAAAGGCTGTTTAATGAAAACGCGCTGCTTCACCCCAAGATAAAGACAAGGACAGGCCAGTGGCGTCACGGCCAAATGCCGAGTGGGAGCTGCCTACATCCTTCTTTGGTGCCATCAGCCGGCGAAGCCCATCCTGTGGCCAGGCGGTGTGTGCAGCCTGGCCAGGGCTGAAGACCAAGCCCCCCACGCAGCACGCACAGCCTAGCCAGGCCTGTGCCCCTTGGGTCAGCGCTTGTGTGGGTCACTGGCCCCCCGATGCCCAGCAGTGTCCCATCAGGATCAATGCAGGCACGGCGGATGGGCATCTTCCAGTGTGCTGCGGGAGCAGTCCCACTGTGGCTTGGCTTTGGAGAGGGAACTCTGCATGGACAGGGAAGGAAGAGACAGATATCTTAACCTTTTTTACACATAAATACAGGTAACATGACAATGGTAAGGTGCACGAGCCCTGTGATAAGACACCAAGAATCCAAGCAGAGCAAACTGCACAGAGCTGGGGAAGAAGCGCACAGGCGGCAGCAGGCAGCCCTGAGGCTATTCACAGTGGTTTTGAAAACCACACGTAGTGAGCGCAAAGGAAAAGAGCAGAAAGGTGCTCACCACGGGCTGCTGCAGATAAACTCCGAGTTCCCTTCCTCTGCCACTGTCCACCTTAATGTAGGAGAGTGGAAGGAGCGTTTGCATCTCTGATGTGGCAGGGTGGGAGGAAGATTGGCTCAGCAAGCAGACTGTGGTTTGGGAGACGGGGGATCTGTGAACCAGGTCTGCACGGTTTTAGTTGCATCATGTCTCTGCACATGTGGTTGCTGGCTCTCTGGGCCTCTGCTTGTGCACCGAACCCCGTTTCCACCCAGCGTTCTCAGTCCTTGCTGCACATTATCACCCGATGAGCCTCACTAGCACCTCTCCAGAGCACTCCTTTTTTTTATTAGGCCCCAGAGATTCGTGGTACTATGAAGGGTTGTGTCCTGCAAGGGCACCCCTCTCCCCCCGGGGGCAGAACAAACAAGTGGAACAGAGTTACAGTAAAAGCACTGAGCAAGTCTTTCCTGTAACACTCTCGCCCCGTGCTGCCAGCAGCCTCCCATGCACAGGGCACATAGAAGGACTGTGGTCTTGCTGCAGGACAGGGGTACAGTTTGCACTGTGACACGTGGTGTTCCTTCAATGGACAGAAATAGAAGGGGTTAAAAATCTCTTTGCAGGCTGCTGTTTGTTTGTGCTGACGTTTTCCTGCTGCACCGAAGGAGGAGCAGCACAGGTGAATGCTACAGAAGGGGCCCGGAGACCCGGTCCCTCCGAAGCAGGCAGTAAAGGATCTGTAAGACTGGGCCGACTTTCTCAGCAACGCACCCACCGAAGCGGTTTGCAGAGATCAGAGAATATTGCAGAGGAGGCGAACGCTGCATGCCCCAGCAGGGGATACAGAGCTAGCTGTGGGGTGCTGCTCACCAGGGGTGCCAGGGAGCGATGCTAACGCGGCCTGGCTGCTGCCCTCTGCCCATTGCCCGGGGCTTGCAGGACCCTGTGCCCCAACACCCTCCCTCAGTACTTTCAGAGCCTGCAGGTAACTGTAATCAATACCAAGGGACAGGGGAGACAGCAAACGAGAACAGGACGGGAATAAAGCAAGCTGGGAGGGAGAGACATGGCCCACAGAAAGGGGAGATGGTTACCTCCCCCAGCTCCCAGCAGCGGTGCCTGAGGCCAGGGTGAGGGCCGGCCTGGAGGCCGGTGCACCGTAGAGACCCCCCGGCCTCCTTCGAGCTCTCAGCA
>NW_009615120.1:0-5169 GCF_000690535.1 Cariama cristata
ACCAGCTGATGAAGACCCATTGGGAACTTCCCCCTCTCCTGGTACCTGGGGCCAAATGTGGTCTGGGGTCCCCCCGGGACACGCTGGAGACCCCAGGTGATGCCTTCGGGGCTGGTGCTGCTGGAGCCCTGGGTCACACCCAGCACTTCCCTCTTCGCTGGGCACGGCGCCTGTGTGGAGATAAGGGCCACGTGCCCCAGGTGTGTGCGGCACCCCCGTGGCACTGTTCTGGCAATCCTGCAACAACAGACCGCTCTGCAGCCTGGCAGGAGTAAATAGGGTCGCAGCCCCCCCTCTGCAGCCCAACAATAACAAACCGATCCTTGCCTGTGTCCTGGCACGCATCTGCAGCCCCACAATAACAGCTGGCTACCTGCTGCCGTCCTAGCCTCTCTCTGCAACCCCACCATAAGACGCCCGTGAGTCACCTCACCTCTCGCGTGACACTGCAGTAATAAACTGGTGTTTTCCTTCATCCCAACCCATTCAGTCCATCATAACGGACTTTGGGAGAGGTAGAGGAGGCCACACGTGGGGTGAGTGTGCCCAGCCCAGTGCCCGCACCGGCTCCCGGCTGCGTTACAGATGCTGCGCTCAGCTGTGGTTGAGGCTCAGTGCCCACATCGCCGGAGGAATAGCCCAGCATGGCACAGCTGCTCGTGGCCTGGGCTGCCGCCTCACCAGCCACATGTGGCCAGATCCATCCCGCCTGCACTAGAAGAGCTGGGGCCATGCCAGGGCTGGGGATGTCCCTCTCCGAGTCAGCTCATGTGGCCTCTCAGGTGCTTTGCAGGAGGGATCCGGTCCCACCAGCCTGCTCACATCTGCCCTTAGCTAGTGGCTCACGTGGATTTTGGTAGAGTGGGGATGTAGGAGGGGCTGGTCCTGAGCAGAGAGAGGTTTTCTCCATCCAGCTTCTCACTTTCCCCTTCCCACCTACCCACGCCTCTCTGAACTCTACGCTCTGCGTGAGCTGAGGGATGCCAGAGCATCTTGCAGGATCAGCCGCTTTGGAAGGAGCAGAGCTGGGCGGGCTGCAGCAAGCATTTGGCCCTGGGTCCTCCCCCGGGAGCAGACCCTGAGCTTTCCCCAGCGCTTCGCGGTGCTCGCTGGGCGCCGGGAGCTGGGCTGCTTGGCGCCAGCACTGGCGGTGAGCCACACGCTGCTTTCTCCGCTGCTGCAGCACTGGAGAGCCGAGCCGAGCTGCAGATCCGGGGAATCCCCCAGCTCTGCAGGGCTGAGGCCACACTTGATGTTGGGAAGCTGAGAGCAGAGCTTGATTTGGAGGGGGTCTCTGTGCAGGGGGTTGGAGCTGAGAGACCCCTCACTCGGGTGCGGGGACAAGGGATGCAGGTGGGAGTCTGAGGTATGCTGGGCCACCAGCTCCGTGCAGAGCTAGCGACCTGCAAGGTTGGGTGAAGAAGGAGCAGGTTTGGCAGGGCAGGGGTGGTGTGGGGTCTGCTGGGTGAGCAGGGTGCTCGGTGGGGCTGCACGGGCCCTGGAGTCCTTGGGGCCGGACCCCTTTGCACCTCCCTGGCGCAGGGCGAGAAAGACTGTCGCACTCTGCAGCTCTGATGTTGCAGCTCTTCCCCTGCTCCATCCTCAGGCTCAGACGAGGATCGTGACCACCACGCACCTCCCAGCTCCTCCATTCTGCTGTGGCACCAGAGTTTATGAAAGGACGTCTCCCAGGCTGGCTGCAGCATTCTGTTCAGCAGCTGGTTCCCCTCTCAGCACCCCAGAGGGATTGAATTTGGGGATGATAGGGTCTCTCTTCCCTCTCCCTCTCCTCTGAGCAGAGATCAGGCCAGAGAGGGAGCTGCCGGCTCTTGTCCAGGCAGGTCAAGACTTGGACACACGAGCAGATGGCTGGGGGTTATATTACACTATCACAAACCCACGCAGGACCAGCTGAACTGGGGCCGTGTGAGCTGTTCTTTGCTCTCCCTCCCAGTCCACAGCTTTGACTGACTTGCTGCCAGTATCTGCTCAAAGATGCCCTGAGCTCTTCGCCAGGAAGAAGCAGCCACATCCATGAAATGGGCTCCCACTTGCTGGACTAGGTGAAGAGATTGGGAGGTTTGGGATCAGCAGCTTGAGAGCTGGGATGGGAGCAAACTTGAAGCAAGATGTGTCATGCTGATGTGCAAGTGCCATGTCATGATGATGTGCCGAGGGACAGGGACGCCAGTCCTCAACTGCGCTGGATGAGTTAGCGCTTGCTGGATTGCTGCCTGGATGGCTCAAGTGGAGCACACAGACGGATGGAAGAGGATTGTGGGGTCTGGAGACGAGCATGTCTGAAAGCTCTCGTGTCCTCCCACGGTTTCTGTGCAGAGGGCACCGCCACAGGGTGCGTCTCCTCCGGTGCAGGGCTGGCCGGTGCTGTGGAGCTTCTCCTGCCCCGGTGCTCATCTCGGCGCTGCCTGGCTGAGGAAGGTCCATGACTGTGCCGTCTGGGCATGGATGGGGCTGGGGTAATTACAAGTAATTTCACGCCCCAGAGGCCAGCCCCAGTGACTGTCTCTGACATCCCAGAGGCATGCATGGGTGACTGTTCCAGAGGTGCAGGTGCCTGCTGGGTGCATCATGGGGCAATGGAACTGTGTCAGCACCAGCCTTTTTGCCTTGCGTGGGACCTGTTCTGTGAAGCCTACCGCTCAGCGGCTTCGCTCGCGCTGGCTTGGCACATGGCCGGGCTCTGGCTGACGTGCCGTGGGCATGGTCCTGTTTGAAGTGCAGCCTTGTTGTGTGTTTACCCTGGCCAGCCTGAGGTGTACAGGAAACCAGAGAGTGCTGCTCCCTGGCTGTCACGTTATTTATTATGGTCACAGATCAGGCTACCCGCGCTGTGAAAAGAAGGTAGTAAAAACCCCAAGCACTGCTGCGTGGCTCCTGCCCTGCCAGCCCTGCTCTGCTCTGATTCATACTGCTGTGCCGCGACTGGGAGCAGTCTCATCCTGGAGTGGGATGGCGAGGTGCTCAGTGCCACATGATGCTCGTCCTGTCCAAGAGAGGGGTGGCTTGTCCTAGATGTGTCCAGCCGCACCATGCCAGGAGACATTGCTGGTGGATGCCCAGCCCAAAGCCACACCACAGTCATTATCTGCACTAGCACCTGCATGTCCCAGCCTGGTTGCATCTTCCCTGGCCCTTCACCTCCGCTCTGCAAAAGAGCAATGAACATTGCCCTAGGTCTCCATAGTTGCATCCCTGCTCCAGGGTTTTCCCTTCATCCGTCTCTGTCACCCCTGCAAAGGAGGCATGGGAGACAGAGCCCAGCTGCCACCCTGATGTGCAGAGCCTGGGCCTTACCAGCGTTTGTGAGACACCAGCTGTTTGTTGCCCATGGCCAACAGCTCCACACAGCCTGCTCCAGCCCTGCTGCTATGGCAGGTCCTTGCCCTGGAAAGGACACCACAGTGATGACCATGGTTGCTTTAAGGACCAGGTTTAAGGATTGGAGGCTGCTGAGGGACTAGGAATTCCTCCCTATGGGGCTGGGGACAGGGGCCTGGATGGAGACTTGAGCCACCCCAGCTGCTCCCCACCACTGTGTGCTGCAAGCACCCGGGCAGCAGCGTGCAAAGCGCTGCATGCTGCAAGACACAGACAAACTCACAGCTGAAGAAGTGAAGCAGAGAGAGGGAACATAATTGACATGGCTATTTATAGGGGCTGCCCTTCTGCCAGGGCTTGACTGACAGCAGCAAGGGCTGGGCTGGCGTTTAGGAAGCCTAGTCCAAAACCAACAACCAGCAACATGGGGACATGAGACGAAATGCTCAGAGGGCTTCTGGTGCCCGTGGAGTCACACAGCTCCCCGGGCTGCTTTGCTATTAAAGGGGGCAAATGCTAGTGAGCTGATAAACAGCGGGAGGTGAGCCAGCTCCTGAAACCCAGGGCAATTTGGCAGCCCTCCTCCAGGAGCAGGCAGCCGGGTGCCGGAGCCCACCACACGGGACTAAGCAGTTGGTCTGAAATCATCAACAGGGTGGTTTGAGCCACAGAGAGTTAAATCTGCGGAGAGCACAGGGAGCTGCCTGTAAGGAGGATTTTTAGAGCTTGATATTAGTTTTGTTGTCTTTAGGCATCTTAAGTCTCTGTGTTTTCCACCAAAAGAAAGTCCAGGCAGGGATTCACTGAAGGACCATGACAACATTTGTCTGACTTTCTGAAGACATGACATTTATAGCGTGAGATAGTAAGCAAAAAAATCCCAGAGAAGTGGAACATGAGAAGTTATTTACAAAGGAAAAACTGGAATGTTTCCTTCCAGACACTGCTGGACTCCACCTCTCCTTCCCTCTGTTGTGGAGGGTGGATTTCTCTGCTGGCTCTGGGCATCATCTCCCCAGTGCCAGCCCTTGGCAGCTGGATGCTGCCCGCGGAGCCACCCCTTGGGTGCTGCACAAGAAGATCCTGCCCAGGGACAAGATTCAGCTGCTTCCCAAAGCCACTGGTGACTGCAGGCTGGCTTTTGGTTGTCCAGACCCAGGGTTATATCACTCATGTACTGGCTCCTTGGTCCCTTGGCAGAATAGCTCTCCATCTCCCCAGCAAATCTCAGCAGAGCTAAAGTGATGCTGCTGTTCCTGGGACACCCACCTTCTCTGGCTGGAGATGCTTCTGCTGTGCCTCCCGGGCGAGGTCCACTAATGTCCCAGCCCTGCTTCTGGTTGTTGGCAGGGTGTCTCCAGAGAGGCCTCCTTAACCTTCCCAAGCTGCTGTAAAATCAAAGGAGAGCCATCCCTTCGACCTGCTAACAGCTGCGGGTCAGGGCAGGATGGGAGCTCTTCTTACACACGTGCTGCTGGAGGTCGTGACCCGCGTGGGATGGGAAAGGTCTTTATGCTGATGTGAAAAGCCCGTTTTCTCCTGCCCCCGTGAGCCTGGATCTGTTCCTTTGTGCTCTGGGCGATGCTGCGACATGGAGCAGAGCTGGGAAATAGGGGCAAGATGGGGAGACTCAGAGCCTGGTGCTCAAAACCCTCCATCCTGATGGATGCTCTGCTGCACGACCGGAGTGGCACTGCTGGAGGAGGGCGATTTACCCCGGGGACGGGCATGGGGCCGGTGTGTGCAAAGCCCCGGGGAGAGCAGCAGCCCCCAGGCTGGACCAGGGGATGCTCAGCAAGGGCTGGGGGGGAGGCTGCAGGGGGCAGCGGG
>NW_009615121.1:0-1812 GCF_000690535.1 Cariama cristata
CGTTGCGTGGGGTTGTTGTGACCCAAAATTCTTCTTTGAACCATTCCTAGTAGAACATAGGTTTAATATGAAAAAGAATTATGAAATGGTGTACTCTCCTCGTAAAAATATATTGGGATGAATCCAAGACTGATCAAATCTGTTGCAATTACTGTACCGTTACAACGATGATGAATTTGTACTGTTTGTCTGGAATCAAATTTTAACTGAAAGGAAAGATAACATTATGCAGGTATAAACTATTTTGGTCCATTATTTTGAAATGTAAATTTTATAAGAATTGGATGCCCAGAAAGTATATGGAATAATTAGACTGCATTAATGCGTTGTTCAATTAACTTCCACTTGTGGGAATATTGATGCAGCTGACCTGTTATTTCCTGCCAGTCGTTATTGTTCTGAAATGATTTTAACCTGCCTTATTTATCTGTGCAAGGAGTTTGTATTTTGAACAATGGTAAAAGCCAAGCAATTTATTTTGTTTTGTTTCATTAAATTACTCCCTGACTTCTTTGTCAAACTATTAGCTTTCAATATGCAAGCTCTATGTCTTCTAATATATGCATAAAATGCCACATATGTTCATCCTAAACGTGGATATCTGTATATCGCAGCTCCCTTCCCTACTTCATATAGTATTAACTTACAAATCTTAATCTTTCTAACAAGAAACTAACAGATTCCAGGACTTTTCTTTAATGATAACCATACTTTTTTTTCCCTCCTTCTGACACGGTTGGCAGTCAGATGAATGATTCAAAACGTTTTGTCTGAATGAAGATGACCAATCTCTTTATCTGTGAAGTGTTTGCAACTATACAAAATGGGCCACACACATCCTTTTGTGCTGTTTGAATTGTTGTATTTGCCTGAAATAGGTTATAGCAGTTTCATTTTTCTTGGTATTTACACTGAAGTAGTATAATACATAAATAGAAAAATCTCATTGACCCTGAATATATTTGCAACACTATTTCATGTTATGGACATATTCTGATTTCATTTACACTGGCCTCCACCTAGGGAAGTTGCTCACTAAGGGAATAAATTGAGAAAGAAACCTAGATCACTGTAATGAAAATCAATGTTAATATATATCCCATGCTTTCTGGCAATAGAAAGCAAACAGGTTGCTATCTATTTTGAATATCTGCATAAAAATGTTGTATACAAAATAATCTGTCACAAGTTTTCGGTATTCAAAATAAATATTTCTGAATTCTTTTAAACTCAGTTCCATTATTTCTTATACTGGTAGAATTCCAGCTTATTTATTAAAACCTGAGGGCCCATCTCATGATAGGTTGTAATCAATAGAATTTGTGCCAACTGATGTTATTCTGCATGTCAGGTCATATTGCTACAGTTCTGTCTCTAGGATGTTACAAAGCACTAGCTTGTCTGCGGTGTTCTTTTCTACCTTCTTAGCACTGACTCAGGAATTGTTTCTCATAGCTATAGCAACAGGAAAAAACAAATCATATTCCATCCATTTGTAACAAAGGACAAAAACAGATCAACAAAAGCAATAGAAAATTCTGATCTAATGCACCAACTGTTACTGCATTGCCTCAGATACATTATGCAAACTAGATAAATTACCTTCTGGTAAGAATCTTGCGTGATCGCTCAGTCACGTCAGCTTGTTGCCAAACCTGACTAATTTCAGCAAACAAACCAACCAACCAATCAGCCCACAAACTATATTTGACTTTGTCAGATCATCTCAAACACTACAGCGCTCATCCAGATCAGCTTGGTATATACATTTTAAGGAATAACCTAGATTTTATTTAGGATAATTTTTTTCCC
>NW_009615121.1:1843-3897 GCF_000690535.1 Cariama cristata
AAGTTAGGGGAGAGAGGGCCCTTTTGAAGCAAGAAGATATAAGAACAGAATCATCAAGGATAATGTGGTAAGTTTTATGGTAGAGATTCACAAGGGACTGATGAGGCCAAGATAAGTACTGTCCTTAATATGCGCTACGGAAGCCAATTCTATGACTCTTCAGGGATCAGCTGTTTAAAGCTGGTTTTGTTAATCTAATATGTATTTACATATATCCAGAGACAGGAAAGGATTTCTGTTGCCATTTGGTTTTTGACAACTGGTCTGCTATTTAGTTCTCATACATTCCTTCATTAATGTCTTGGACATTGCAGGAAAAGAAGACAAGACACCAGGAATGTGGTTTAAGTAGGCCGTGACTTCATAAATAACACATCTGGGAACCATCTGGCAATGACTCGTCCAGTGCAGGTCATACTTCCTTTGTAATCCATACCACGTGGTGGCAAACTGCCATCAGCCCTCCACCCTGCTAACATGGCCTTAGCATCACTCCTGGGATCCACGGGCCCCCTTCCTCCTGAAGAGGACTGAAAATAGAAAAAAGGAGGCTGTATCTCAACTCGAACGTAACCCCAACCGTCTTTGCATTCTTCCGTTCCCTTCTCGCGTCTGATTACAGGTTATCATGAAGTGAACTCCTTAGTCAATAATTACCTTCACTGGACATTTGCTACAGTGAGGCAACAACTTTTCTACCCCAGCCAGATTCTCACATTGTCAATAATGGCTTCCATTAGAGCAGCCAGCATCCCGTATTTGAACAGAACATAGAATTCAATTGAATCCACACTCCAAATGAATAGTTATCTAATGAATAGTTATCAAATGAATAGTTATCTATGGTGAACAATATGTTAATTTATAAATCAGCCAAATTGTTCCTGTGATCACCTAAACTTTCTGGTGTGACGTCCTGAAATCATAGTCATTTTGTTGTAATATGATCTGACTGTACTTATGACCTCTTGTCTTAATCTCAATTCTGCCATTGTTTTTTGCCTCCGTTGGTTTTATCATGATTTATCTCGATCCATTCATACGGCCTCTCCCTCATCCTGAATGAATCAGAGCTATCTTCTGACCCCCTGCTAAGCCTCTTCAGTTGGGCTAATGCCTACCTGAAAGCTAACAGATCAACTTCCAGAAAAGCTAGCTTCCTGATGCAAGCCAAATGCACACTATTAACCAGACAATATATTTATAATCTGATACATCATTCTGAAAAATAGGCTGAACATTGATACTACTGAAACTGTCCCCTCCATACTCATGTGTCATCTCAGATATTATCAGTCACAACCACAGTCTTTCGGGTTCCTATTGCTCTGTCTGCTTTAGATACTATCATTTTCATTTGGAATGAAGAAGAACCCAGTTTATGATGATAATGTCTGTAGTACATTTTCTTTGACACTAACATGAAGCTAAATATTCTTCATGAATTAACTGCCTTCCATGGGAACCAACAGTGGCATGGCATCCATTGACCTTTATCCTTGTCACATCTGAATAGTTTGATTGAGAAAAATCTTGCATTACTGTAATACAGAGGTTTACTTCATCACCCTTATTTTTAAAAACAGTTTTCTCAGAAGCAGAGGAATCGTAAGTTGCAAAGGCAGCTTTTGTTCATTTTTCAAATGCCTGATTTGTGGATACCTAAGCCAAGGCTCTACCAGAATTGCATTTTGTGAGTTCTTGAGAAACTTTGCAACTGTCCTACCCTCAGACCTACTTAAATCTAATATAGTGTTTCTTTTAAGATTATATACTCCTAAAATAATGGTGAACAATATTAATGCTAAAAAAATCCCCCAGTAACAGATTGCCTTATAGCTCTAACAAATAAAGATGGAAAATGGAAATTTGTAATATTTTAGAGAAGATTATCTTTCTCCACTTAGGGAAGGTGAATAAATTTATTCATGCTTACATATTTCTAGATATTTTGCATATTGGCAAAATTTCTGGCAGAAATGAAAATTCCAGAGGCCAACAGTACATGAGTAGGCCCCTTGCTGGCCCCCAGCAAATTCTCCCAATCTCTACCT
>NW_009615121.1:3928-21428 GCF_000690535.1 Cariama cristata
GTTCCCTCTTTGACTGATTTGAAAAATATTGATCTTATTTTTCACTATTCCCTAAAAATCAAATTACTACTATTTATGTAAATGAGAAACTTTACTTGCCTCATACTCTATCAATCTATGTTAAATGGCTGTTATGGCTGACTGTAGTCCTACTTTTCCATCTAAAGTGAAAAAAAGAAATAATCAGGACTTCTCCAAAACTAAGTACCCCGTTTCTTGTTTTGCCTTTAGAAGAAATTGAATTTGGTCATTACCTAAAACACAGCTGATGGGAAAGTGTCAGTTTCAAAGTGACTTCCTAGAATATGAACAGTAACATATCTGTAGTTAATCTTTTTTAATATTGCAGTCATCTTAATGATTTTCACAATACTAGCAGCTTTAGTGAGCATTTAATCTAGATGAACTAACTAAATGTAGCACTGAGTAGAGAGGACAATTCACTATTTTTCATTTGTTGGCAGTATCCCAAACTTACTGGCCAAAAGAATATGAAGGCAGCAAACTTTTGTCCTCTTATGAACTCTCGCACTGAAGAGAAGTTCGCTTTGGTGGCTACTTCAAATGACCTTAAACTTTAGCCAGCCCACATATACTGATTCGTATTCATACTATACTGCACTTTTACAACCTGTGTATCTTCTGGTTTGATCTGCCAAAACAACCTAGGCTTTTCACTAAAAGGTGGAATTAAATAGAAATCTACTTAATAAGGTTCTAGACCACCAGTATGTGAAGCACCATGCAGAAAAAAAAGAGTGGGTTAGACTCCTGGCCCCTGGGAAATGAGGGGAGATAGCACTTCACAGGCTCTGAAGCAAAGTCCTACTGGTATGACTGACAGATATCAGCAGACCCCTAATCCTTTGGACACACAAAAGCAGATAAACACATGACAAGTGTTTCAACTCCCTGCCTTCTTACAGCAGCTTTTTCTTCTCATACTGGACAGGTACCAAGAGAGAGATCTTCTATAGAGCTGTAGATGCATACATATATATGTAGAACGTCCTCAAGGGAAGCCACTCACTGGATGAACAGAAGCCAAGAAGCTGAACCCTTTGCTTCACCAGTCAGCTACAACATCCACCTCCCGTCTTCTCCACAGTTGAGAAGAGGCTGAGTGGCCAAAGAGAAGGTGGGTTGAAAAGATACAATATATAAAAGTCGAACTCTCTGTAGGCCCAGAATGTTTCCCCAGCCTCTGAAGATGTGGAATGGGTTCTCCAGATGGACAGTGCACAAGGTGGTTGTTACAATGCAAACTGTAAAAAAAATTCTCTAGTGTTTTGGTTCAGAAGCTTTCCCTTGTTCCTAGAGCTTCGTATAATCGTATCATTCCCTAATTGCTACTGAGAGAATGTGCTTTGAGTTGCAAACTGATGAGAAGAGCAATAATTAAGAGGGTATACGAAGTACGTCTGCCTTAAGCAAAAGTAATTTGCAGTACTGAATTAATGTATTCTTTGTCCATCAGTGATATTTGGTGCCACATTTGCTTCTGTTATTGTTTTGGGCATATTTATTTATTCTGACTGATTCTGTCTCCCCTGAGTGTGTTATTTCCCCAATCTCACTTTCTTTTTTTTTTTTTTTTTTCCCCTGAATAAATGCAAAAATAAATATGCCAGGAGAATGCCTTTCTGTGATACCCTGCAGAAAATCAAAAGGAATTTTTTTATTGTTATTTACCTGAAACTCATGAAACACATACATATATTTTGACAGAGCCAACTCTTCTCTGCGATGGAAATTATTTTTTAATTAATTTTATTTTAAAAGTATCTTTTTCCTCCTAATTTTATTGATTACAGGTTTCTGTTCCACTATTGTTTCAATAAGCTTTCTCATGATTCCAACAGATGCAACTATTATGAGGTCAATTTAATGTATTTGAGGGTATTATGTTAGGTATTACTTTACCTACACATGTTTCCTGAAGATCTTTCCTCCTCACAGATTGGCAAAGGCTAAATCTGCAACAGGATTTAGGTGTTGAAATAAAGACTACTGCAACGTTTTTGGTATCCTACCACCATTCCCATTTTCCCAGTGCAAGGCATGAGGTGAGTAGGGTTCTGAGCAGCTGACTCAGCGCGGCTAAAAGTGAGTGGAGAGCCCACCACTTTAAGCTAAGGATATACGCAAATTGCCTACACCGTATTCCTCACAGGGACTTAACTAAGCGTGAATTTAGACTGCAATAAAGTGCTTCCTTCTATTCTGGAGTCACATCTGGAAACTCTTTCCTGAATGAGGCACCTATACCAAGTCAATCATTTCCTGAAAAATAAAATCTGTAGGGAGTTTTTGGTTCCATTAAACCCAGCTGCCTAGCGGTTAAAGCATCTGACTACTTTAACTACATGAAAGGATGTAGGTGATCTACGTTTAACTGTGTTTCTCCATGCCCCACTCAGAGCATACTCCTTCCTGTTGGGATAGTACACTAGCCATGAGGGTATAGTATATTTGGGGGTAAAATTTCTAGTTGCTTTTAAAGCCTTTTTGTATAAACTACTTACATATTCACTTGGAGCAAGGAGTAGGAGCTGGATTTCCCTGGTGAGTGATTTAACCACCAGGCATTCTAACTCTCTCTCTGGCCTAATGAATATTTCATATTTTATTCTGTGGAACAACATATTATGCAATCATTCAATTAAGCACTGTCTCATAATGCATATGCACAAGGTGTTATTCATGAATAACACCACTGAAGCTGAGAGGCTTGTTTTGTAAAATAAAAAATGCTGTTCTTCATTATTAAGCACTACATCTTTATCGTTGTGCTGTTGAAAGCAGAGCTCACGTTTGGAAACAGAGTATCAACCAGCAATTATTGAAAATATCACTAAACCGCAGTCAACTTCCAAACCAGAATGGAGAGGTTTGGAGAAAGAGGATTGTTGTCTTTGTCTATCACCTGAGGCATCTTCATCTGTCTTTGAAGATACAATCAGCTTCCAGAGGAGGGAAGACAAGAAATAGTCCAGAGAGCAGGAATACCAAATATTTGGGTACAGGAACAAGCATCTTGTAAATGGAAGAGGCAGAAATTACAAAAGATAAAAATGAGTGAGGAAAAGGAAAACAAAGAAGAACCGAAATGTCAGGGCTGAGAGACAAATGCCGTACAAATACCCTTTTTTTTCTTCCTGCACTGAATTAAGAGAATTAAGAAGTTGATGTCATTGCCTCATCCTCAGGAAAAAGCCAAAGGAAGGGAATGAGGAGAGGAAGAGCTCAAGAATATAGCTTATCTGAGAAAACAACTTGCCATCTTTTAGGAGCTTACTTAGCCTGCTCTGCTTCCAAAGACCACAGGTGAAGATTGGAGAGGTCTAAGAAGAGACTAGTTATAAATCTGCCCTAACAAGTCTCAGAAACAGAAAAATTTGAGAGCTTGAATTAAATCATGGTATCAGAAAGATTTTTACTTTTACATAAAGCTTGTATAATTTTTCTTAAGGCACATTTAGTATCATCTGCAAAGTCTTGGCCAGAGTTTTAACAGTATTCTGAAATGGATTGAAATATACTGGAATCTGTCACAGATGGATGTGCTGGAGTGGCTAGAGGTAGCCAGAGATACCTGTAAAACCTCTTAAACACCCCCAGTGCTCATGGAGCTTCCCCAAGGTCACAAACTTTGCTGGACACAAATGGCACGTGGGTAGGTAGCAAGCTTTTGGGAGTCTGCCATATGGCAGTGGAGAAAAATGTCAGGTTGGAGTTATGCTAAGTCATATCTGAGCTTGGTTTGTAGTTAAAGGAGAGCCAAGGGGAGAGGAGATGGTGATGGGGACAGTAAGTGGGATCAATCTGTCCTTTAGCTCCTTAGGCAAGGTAACATAAGGACATGCAAAATATCTGCTGCTAGTTACAGGTCCTGGCTCCCGCTCCAGGAGCTCTTATGCTTCAGAAGTGGGATTTGTGTGTACAGCAACTTAAAGAAGAGCTGTATTCATGTGTTTCCCATAACTCTTTTGTTTAGGAGGTAATTAAGGCTTTAAACATTCAAACAAAGAGGTATGTTAATATGCAATTTTGACCTTGTAGAAAATATAAAAATCGTGACAGTAGCATCAGTCAGTTGCAACCATGAGTGTTTTTCATTCAGTACCAGCATGAAGAGATGAAGAGACGGAGTAGTCCAGTGTTTATAAGTCAGCTATGGTTGCAAAGAGATAAAAAAAAAAATTTAAAATCGGTTTTCTCTATATTTTGTTGTGTTGTATTGTATTACCAAATGTGGCAAGAAATCAAGATCCCCACTTTTTACATTTTCATTCCTGTACTACCCGCTTTAAGTCATACTAATTTGCTTTTTCAAGTTTTAAACTATTCTAACCTTTTGTTGTCCTCTTTCAAAAATAGTCTGCTATAAAAAGTTCGTATTGATTCTATGCATTAATCCTTGATGAGAACTCCTACATCGAGCTAGTTTGACGAAATTTCCTTTCCAAATTAAGTTACTGAAGGTCAAAACTCCTACTGTTCAAGTCACTCTCTGCAAGCATCATATACAGAGCTAAACTTTCAAGACTTCTGAACTTGGACTAGACATACTGTAATTCCACATACTCCCAAATGTATGTGCACTTCAATTTTCACAAAAGTTAGGTACTTCAGCAACAGAAAACTGAAAAACCCCACAACTTTATAATGAGAACTACAAAACCTACAACTTTATAATATCAGTCAGCATATTCTGAAAGTTTCAGAGAATGCGTTATCTTTTGAGATAGTATTGCAGTATACAAATGCCAAATTTGAAAAATTGCTGATTTTATCAGTGTCCATGTAGAACCCATAAACACAACATTTCACAGATTGTATTGAAGAGCACCACAAGTTTTGCTGGACACTTCATAAGGTATGCTATTTATGGGCATCAGAGTCCTTCAGAAAGTAACAGAAAAAGAAATATCCACCCAGTGCATTGAATAATTTTGTGAATTTTTATAGCTATAGAGCTATAGCTGTAGGCATATTATGTAGGTGAGATTCAGCGCTAAATTTATCCAGTCACAGGAAACCTTTTTCTCACTGCATTGGTCAGGATCTTTATCTCTAATCGGTCAGTAGTCAAGTCTCCCATCATTTTGCATTGTATTTCTGGTTGGCATCACTATTAACTGAACGTTGCTTTCACAAGGAGATGCTATTCACGTTTATTGTGTAAGGACCATGGGCATCTGAGTGAGGCTGAAAAGTCCACAAGGTGATGGAGTAACAAGTAGCTTGGCACTGAAATTATATTTAGAAGTCTAATCTAAGAATGTGGTTTTATGTTAATTAGTCTTTTAAGTTCAATTAATACCCTCAAAATTCACAGAGACTGTGAGGCCTCTGTTTCATAATTATCTTCATAAAAGCATTCTCCTTATAAGAATAAACAAAACCAAAATCAGACATCCACAAAAAATAAAGATTATCATCTTTCAGCACATGTATTTAAAAGCATCAGTGCTCACTCTTTTTTCCTCCTAAAAATGAGTTAATTTGCAATTAATAATTTAATACTAGCTTTACTCTGTGTTTAATTGTAAATATTTTATGTCATCCTTTTAATAGAAATATTTTTCCTAAGCTTGTTTTAATGTGATTTTGTGCTATACAATAAGATAGAAAAGTCAGTAATTCTGGCTGTTCCTTTGTTCCCTTCTGCAGTAAACACTGCTTTTTATGGCAGTATTGAATCACACTAGAACTCAAACTTTTTCTGTTGCTTTTGGGGAAAAAAAATAATCCCTAGCCAGTATTTTAAAGAAATTTAATTTCCAAATATCTTAGAAATACTCCGACTGTTTGATCTTTCTTCCATTACTAGAATAAGAAAAACCACTTCTCATTGTATCTCATCCTGTCACCACCACTACTTGAGGTTAACATATTGTCTGTCTACTTTTAATAGAAACATTCCTCATGTATTCCAACAAATCGCGTATATCTGAATTCTACATACAAAGCTGTAATTCCACGGAGAGTTTGTAGTGACATTGATAAATGATGTCACCAGAACCCTTTGCTTGAATTACAATCTTAATTATGTACACCTGGGTTCTTATTATTCCTTATATTATTTCTGTCATAGCACTATCTTGTCCTATTCTTACTCCGATGCTAATTTGTTTTATCAGTAGCCTAGGCACTGCACCTTAGCAAAGCCTGTCCACAGTGTTTAAATGACTGTAAATTTCTGCCTTGTTATTGCTGTTTTAAAGACAGAGTGTAGCAGTAAACAACAAACGCAATTTTTTACAGGAAGCTGATGGAGACTTTACGTAAAGTTTTTGGGGGGTTGTTTTTGTTTTCCTCAGAGTTCTCTTTCTTAGGACTATCCAGCATTTCTGACTGCTTCTAGTTGTTTCATGTCTCTCGAGAAAAGAAGAGCAAAAAGGTTTGTTTACTTATTTATTTTTGTGGGAGAGGAATTCCCATATGGCTGAAGGTGGGAAGCACTGTGCATGGTAAGCCTGAGAATGGGAAATACAAGTTTCTTCTAGTTCTCATTCTCTTGTTTTTCTTCTGTATTCACCTTGTGAACCTAACCAGGATTACTTTTGTCACAGGAAATATAAAAGACTTTGCTTTGAGTGCATATGTGGCCAGTGGAATCCCTTTAAAAATGATCAATCAGGCTGTGGCTTGCTTTGCTCTGGAAGCCCCTTGAAGAGACAAGCTTGCAACAAAGGTGATTAAAAGCTCCAAAATCCACTTTATCCTCTAACATTTAAAAAGCACGAAGAAAGCTTAGACTTTTAGGATATAACTTGCATCTGTTCATTATGTTTATTTAACTTGAAGAATGTAGGTCTTATCATGTACAATGCTCACAGTTACACACTTGCAAAAAGTTCAGAGCTAAATGTTAACACATTACTTTTGAACTTGGTCTTTAGTCAAGCAAATGTATTGACGAGCTCTGTCAGAGTTGAAAAAGGATTTGGAAGATTTGGTTCTTGTAACCATTTATTCCTCCTCATTTTCTTCTAAGCTTTCTCTTATTTCTGTCCATTGACAAAATCTGAATTGCATCCTCTAGAAAAAAAGGTACATTTCTGCTTCCTTTGTGGTCAGACTGACCAGGACCGAGTATTAACACTTGTCTTCTTCCCCATCACTAGTGATCACACATTCTTTGCTATTTCTACAACAGCAATCCACAAAAGCCTGAAACAACAGGAATGGCAATACTCTAAATTTTGGAGCATTCGTGACTGGAATATCAAGAAAAAAATTAGAAATCAAAAGGAGTCTGGACAGAAATCTGGACAACCCTACCATAAGTATAATTCTTGTACCCAATATTTGAACAAATAATTACTTACCTGTTAGTTTAGTCGAGATGGCTAGTATATTTATGGTGGTTATTTACTTGTCTATGAACAATCACATATGCTCAAACAGAAATGATTAATTCTCGTCTCAACTCTCTGCCACTGAAAATTTGTACTTATATTATCTCTTTTGCCAATCGCTACGTTTATCTTTACAGTCTCAGTTCTGTCTCACGAGATGCATGGGTCCACATGAGCCTTTGAACTTTTCCCACACTATTTCCTGAGCATAAGGTCTGTTCCGATGGCTCTTCCTGTCCCAGACGTGTATGACAAGTTCCTTGAGAAAACATTCAGTCCTTCTTCCATTCCCTGGAGCGACTGTAACTTTTTACTGTTCCACAGCTTCTAAAATGCTAATTAGGGTTGTAATTCTGAACTTTGGATCTTTCTCAATAATTCCAGCCTATGTCACTAATCATGGCCTTCTGGAAACTGCGCAAACCATCACAACAGTCAAGAACATGGAAAGCCATAGGAGGATGGACTCAAAAGCCGGCACTGTTACGTGAGAGAAAATCTAAGCCTGCCTTTACTTTGCTAGTACTTTAAACATTTGGATCAGTTTCCAATAATCTTTTTCACACTTCTGATATGTTCACAGGGATCTGTTTTTCAGAAGGCCTTGGCATCCAAACCTTGTTTTAAATTCAGCCAGGGTTTGAATTGCATGTTAATTATTTTAAATATATCAGAACGCACCAGCTTCTCAATCTGGTACCTCTTACAATTTTGAGAGTGTATAACAGGCCTTTTTTTTTTCAGCAGCAGAAGATCCAAAGATGACTTTTTCACTTCTTAGTGGATATATACCTATGTGCACACGCATGAAAATGTGCACAGATGCTCTTTGTGAACAGCCTTTATTTTCTGTCGTTCCAAGTTCTGAGGCATGCAAGTTGTTGCCTGAAACTTGCAGCCCGCTCTGAAGAGTGTGAGTCAAATAAATAACAAGATGAAACACAGATACCGTTCTAAACTGTTGGAAAGATCTGAAAAAGGTAAGCTCTTTCTGGTTTGCTAGTTTTACTTTGGTCTTTCTGTTCCTCAGTTTAAAAAGCGAGAAGCTAGGGGGAAAAGTATTGCTGAAAACGTAACGTACATGGCCTACTAGGCAGAGCTTAATCCACCTAAGACTCCTTAAAAAGCAGTGAGCCAATAAACCTAAGTTAAATACTTGGAGTCCAGACACTTAAAGCTCTATTGAATCAGGAGTTTTACAGAATCTCAGTGGTAACATACATTTCCACACCTGGTAAAAATTCATGTACAAAACTGACTCATGTTAGAGAGCAGAGGCAGGGGAACAGATTCCTGTGGCTGGGATCCAGTTCTGTAATTTTCCTATTAATTTCTGTTTGTGGAGATGGAAGAAGTTCCTATGTAACCAGAGAACCTGATGGGACAACTTCCATATTATTTTAAAATTAACTCTGTCATTGGTGAATAATGCTTAGGGGCAGTTCATATAGAATAGGTATGGCCTGGAACAGAAGTAAATGAAATGATCCCAGGACTGCTTATTTTAGTAGTTTAAATGAGAGACAAATCTCAAACTATTTTTTTCTCAAACCATGCAAGTCCTCCAGGAATCAGGACTGACAAACTATTCAGCTTGTTGATTTAAGCAGGCACATGAACTTATTAGTGTTCTACAGCTTGCTTTCCTTCCTCGTTTATTGTCCGAGACACTGACTTACTAATTTTTCTTTTTAGCTCAGTTGTAAACCTATTTATAACAGGGATCCTAATGAAGGTGTAGAACTGACCAATACTTCGCTGTGCATTTCTAAGATCGCTTTGCTTCAAAAGAGTTTTGTTTTTTCCTGTATTTCTTCTTTCCCTGACCTTTGTTTCCTTCCTTCAAAATATACTTCACCTGTCTCCCCAGGTTAGAGTGAACTCTTTCTTGCACAATAGATTTATGTATCTTCCAAAGTAAAGTGGGATCCTAATTAGATTGGGGTCCCTTTGGTGTTATAGTACTACAAAACATAAATAATAACAGCAACAGCTGAAAGGGAACAGTGATCCTGCATTCAGGCACTTACGATCTGTTCTTGGACATGGGATGTACATAATGCACTTTGGGTTAGATTCCAAGGTCAGTTACCCAACTATAAATTAGATTGAACTCCACTGGATTTAAGAGAGCTGATACAGATGTACACTTGGATAACTAAATCAGTTTTTTTTACGTTTTGTCTTAAACAGTTTGACTCAAAACTTTCCTGTGTTCACCACTAAGTCTTTTGGGGGTGGGGGAATGCAATCTCAAAAGTCATTTTTTTTAATTATGTTTTTAGCAAGCCCTACACAGTTATTAAAAAGAAAAATCAAGAACAAAAGCTCTATATCAGTTAGTGTCTTGGAAGACAGATTTTCCAATCTCTCTTGGAGATTCTAAAACAAAACAATAAATAGAGAGAACATGTTGGTCCGTGGCCCTTGCCCTGAACATACCTGGGACCCACGCTTACTCACAGCTCGTCAGCGACAGCTGAGTCGTGCCGGGGGGCTGCTGCCTCCACGCTTCCCTTTGCACTTCGCAGTGGGAAGAAAATGATCGCGATCATTGCTGGTGCACTCAAGCTGAAGGCATGGGAAATGCACTGCATGCAAATTTCACCCCCAAAAAAGGGGGAAGATGATGATTTGGAAAGTCATTAAACTAATTTCTTCACTCCCCAGAAGTCGTGTCTTTGCCATTTTCTCTAATTACTGCGCAGAACACAATGCTTCTTTCCTCTGCATTCCTCCTCCTCCTCCTCCTCGTTATGATTTCCCCACCCTTGTGAGACACAAAAACAGAGAGCCTATCATTAATCTTCTTTCCCAAAATGTTTAAGTCTATGAGATCTGGCTTTAATTATGAGCCATGAGAAGAACTAATTACCCTGGCCTAACAAAGACGGGATGTTGTGAGGGGGTGATGTTGTGAGGATCTGACAGTGCACGTCTTAGCATATTAGATATTCCCATTGCTACTTCTGTGTCACTTGAGAAAAGAGATAAAAGGACAAGTACAAAGGAGTTACTCCAAGTTGACAAATGCCTCCAAAGATACCTCTGTGGGAATTAAAGTTTTCCTTGTGGGAGTAGTTCATGTATAGTGCAGAGCAAACAGATAGCACATCAACAATAAATGCGTAATGATAATGAGTTGACCAGTGACTCAAAGCTGAGCTATGCAAGCCTAAAATAAGCATTACGAATGTGGGAGTCTATAATTCTGAATCAAGGGACAAAATATTTCACTGCTTTAAATGTAAATAAGCTACTTATTTTTCCATCAGCTGAAGCTGGATCTGGCCACATTACTTCTAAAAAGTTCTCATCCTCTGTGGAATTGGGTTAGTTCATAATATATTTAGTATCTCCAAAACATAGTCTTTTGCTTTAATAATCTTCTTATTTAGCCTGGAAATCAAACTGGAACACTGAGTTACAAATAAGCACTCTACACTGAATGGAGCTGCAGCTTGTTGAAGTTAAAGCACTTCAATATTTGAGCCAATAAAACATGTTGTTTCTCTGATCCTTCTACATAGCTAAATGAATTGACTGGGTGCTTTAAAATATCAAGTATAACACAGGAATAGCGTTTAAAGGGTAGGAAGTGTACGGCAACTTGATGTTACTTAGTAACTGGGACAATAACATTAAAAATGATAAGTGAAATGGGAGCCATTCCAGGAAAAATACATAATGTCTGAGGTTGCAGTGTAAAACATCTTGCAGAAGGCCTGAAAAACTCAAGACCAGAAAAAAGCTCAGGACTTGTCTGAGGAATCTGTTTTGTTCTGGCTGAGAACTGTGTCATAACACATCTGGCACAGATGTGGCATGGTTGGAGTTCCTGTCCAGCAGATCACAAGCTGTGCCGCATCTTTCCCTGTTCTCACAGCCTGGGAGGCTTCACCCTCTGCCGTGCTCCCAGTGTACTCAGTAGATCTTCCTTAATCGGAGAATCTGTAGCAGGGATGTTACTGGTGCTTGGAAGGCGCTGCATCAACAGGTATCATCAGTCATCTGGCTCTGCTTTGGAATTTTAAGGTATTCAAAGAGATCCGAAACATAGAGTTAGTTAGCTAAAGTTCCAGAAACAGTGTCTTTATGCTAATGGACTGCTCTGTCTGGTTTAATAGACGCTGCTTACCTGGTTTTAATGTTGACTGTTGAAAAACAGTGGCTCTTTTATTGCCCTGAACAGTATACAGTAAGCCCTTTTCTCCTGAGTACGGTCACTGTGGAAGCTAGTTTGCTGTGCCATCACATCCAAAGCATTGGGGCATCTTAACTCAACTTCTAGGTCTTTTATGATACATCACTAACTACCGCAAGGTTTTTAATGTTTATTTACTTCGGAAAGATTTTGTTCCACTTACTGTGATTCATGACTCAATCTATGATGCAGAATCAATCATCTTTAATTGTTCCAGCTATGACAATTACATGATGACAATTAGGAACACAGTGCCTATCTGGTGAATATTGCCTGTCTTTGGGACCTGACTTTGCTTTAATTGATTTCATTAGAAGGCCTAGCCTTTGGGGGATGCAGTTCAGGGTCAGTAGCATTTCCACATCATTTTGTTGGTTTGGAAGGGGTGGGGGAGGGAGAGCTTGTATGACAAAGTATCCTCTGTTTTTTAGACACAAAGGGGAAAAAGTTGTGTCGTCAAAGTTCTTAGTCTGAAATTGGTTTGGGTTTTGTTTTTTTTTAAATACACCTAAGCCGCTCGGATTGCATAGAGAAACTTTTCATTTCTCTTGAAGGCCTCCAAACATTATACCTCCTGGATGACAGGCAAACTCTGTTGAAAAGCTGCTGTGTCAACAGTTTATGTTTCAGCTGACTCATTGTGACTTTCAAGCATGCCCAAAAGTAAACAGAGAAATTTGTGTTGATTTGCTGAGTGCTATGTAATCCTTCATCCATCTGAAGTCATCATCCATCTGAAGTCACCTACAATAAATACATTAAGTAACACATTATCTAATGCTTCTCCAAGTCTTATCAATAATGAATGCTGCAAGTATTTGTATATTCAGGTTGCTGCTCAACCTTGTGTGACAGACCAGAATCAAATTACTCTACCATGAACGGCCTGTAAGAGACACGGGGCAGTAAGAGAGGCAGGCTCCGCGCGCTGGCAGAAAGGAATGAGTATGTTACTAAGCTCAATAACCTTCACTTTCGCTATAGGCAACCATTTATTTTCTGCATTGTATGAAAGATGAAAAGAAGTTTTATGGCCTGTATAACATAGAAAGTAAACCTCTCTGGTCATAATTGTCTATGAATTCCAGACTGGGGATTCCCAGTCTATGATCCCAGCTAATCTGTGTTTTCCCCTCCTTTTCACAGGACCAATGGTCATAGGGAGCGAAGAGTTTCACACACACACACACAATCATTTCTTCAATTCCTGTGCCTCAAATTTAAAAGGTGTAAAAGACAAACCCTTCCTGTCAGTCCAACCAGAGCAACACAGGGAATACATGTATCCTAGGGAACATGGTTCCTTGCAGCAGAAGGAAATATGTTTGTATAGATCCATTAAAACTAAAGGGGCAAAGTAGGTTTGCAGGTATTTGTCCAAAATGGAGAATAATGAAAGAAAGAAAGAAGGAAAGAAGGAAAGAAAGAAAGAAGGAAAGAAAGAAAGAAGGAAAGAAAGAAGGAGAAAAAGAGAAAGAGAGAAAGAAAGCAAGAGAGAGAGAGACAAACAAGGAAAGAAAAAAAGAAAGGAAGGAAGGAAGGAAGAAGTAAAAGTTTTCAAGAATCGCCAAAAGGAATAATGGAAAAAGAAATGTTTAGAACACAATGTAAGATTCAAAAATCAGTGAACAGACAAATCAACTGAAAGATTTATGAAAGATTTCTTACAGAAACAGTTTGTAAATTATATTTTAAAAGGAAAACTAACAGTACACAACAGAACCAGGAACAATTTAAAGTAATTTTCAGGTGGACTTTCTCCAACACTTAATTACTTATTGCTCAACTTTCTAGAGTGTCTTCATACTAAGCACACCAAAGAGTTTTGTTATTTCTAACTGAAAAGAATGTTTTAAAACAGTGAGCTCTAATGCCTTAACACTGAATTAGCTCCTCCATATTATATGACTGTTTAAATAAACTGTTTAGTGTCAACAAAATCTTTTTTGAACAAATAACGGAGCATATCGCCACACCCTTTTCACACAATCCCTTCTAGAACAACTGCTGTTTCATGGAAATGAAGAGTAACTCCAATAAAAATCCTAAGCAATTTGGTCAGGTGATTTTTATGCAATATTAACAGGGTCATCACAGCAGACAGTGTGGATAACTACTTGATAAATATGTGTAAGGAATAAAATAGCAATTATAGCAATTAATGGCCATGAAAAAATTAAAAGAAGATCTATTTTCTGGCAAGAAACCAAAAGATGATGTAGGTAATTAATTTTAAATGTACATTGTATTTTTCACCCTAGCAGAGTCTAAACTGTTATAAACAGGCTCACTGAAATACATATTATATACGGGGTAGGAGAAAGACAGAGCAGCTGTTTAATGCTCTACAGCAATGCTGCACCACACGGTTTTTGACAGGAAATGAAGAACACCTTTTCTCTGTGGAAACAAGTGGGGAATTTAAGAGGGTAGAATATTTTTACCCACACTGGTTTGGGGCCAGGTCATCAGCTTTAAGACCCTTGGTTTCACAAACGTGGCACGAGATCTCTAAAATTACCCTAGGCAGGTAAGGCTATGTCTTTCGTTTATGAAAACTGTGTAAGCCACAGAGTTTCTGCAAATACTAAGAATCTGTAGGGTTTGGAAAAAAGGGTCCCAAGAAGGCCCCAATCCCATCCCCTCCCAGTTCTCTGATTTTCTTTGGGAATATGCTGTTAGGTTAAAACACCAACCTGGCCTACTGATGCTTAAGTTCTGAAAATACGTGAGTTGTGTGAGAAGGGTTCCCAGCACAAAGCAGTCCCATCACGTGGTGCAGGAGCACTAAAAACCAAAACCTATCACTTCGGTCAGAGTAAATAGCTTGTAGATGTATCTATGAATATTAAACTCACTTCAAACAGGAGGGAACAGGCAACCTACTGTTTGAAATAAGAATGTGTGCTTACAAATCATCCACTATTGAGGGACTTTCCCTATCAGACCGCAAGCCAGTAGGCAACCTAATTTTTACTTTAATGATTCCTACAGTGTTGAACTGGCTTTCTCGCAAAATCCCATTCATTTCATCTCTGCCTGTTTTTGAAACACCACCCTAAGACCTTTCCTGCCCATAAGGTGTTTGCAGAGTTACAACTGTGGCCATATATTAGTTCGGATCCTGGGTTGTTGGGGTTTTTTTTTCATTTCTATTTGTGGGGAGGTCTTTGTATTTATTTAAATAACTTGCTTTAATTATATTTCATTTGATATTGGCCTTAGTACTATGCCATTAAGAACTAAAAAAAAGACTACTATGGTTTATTTACCATTGTTTGATATCACGCTATTTACTGAACTTTCCAGAGAACCATGATGAACAATAGCATTCTGGGCCACTAAAACGTGGTATCTATTCCTACCTGTACTCATGGCAACCTTGCTGAAACATGTTTTAATATTATTGACCTGTAAAAAAAGCATTTTACTTCTCAACTGACCAGACAAATGGTGAGAAGATAGCTTTCTCAGGAAGACATCTTCCCATGAGGTACAACAAGAATGGGACTAACACAAAGGAAAACGCATGAGTTTTACCGGAGAATATCTTTCTTTGCATGATTTATGGAAGTCCTACAGTATTTTATCTCAGTTATTCTAAGTTAGCTGATTTGTTTTAAGGTTCTTTAAAAAGCTTGAATATGAAAAGGGAAATGAGATTCATCATCTTCTTCCCAGAGTTCTCAATCTATAAGTATATTAAAAGGAAAATCTTTAATGCAAGTAGCCTACTACGTATTTATGCTAACTGCTTTCTTGGGGACTTCTGTTCTCATTTTCAGTGGTATCTTTTTACATCACCACACATTCTGCTAGCTTTCCATGTGCTTTTTTAAAATTTATTTTAAAAGAATAAGCCAGCTATATGCTGTACTAATACATCAATGCTAATCTCTTAGTTAAACATTATCTGTTACGTGAGCCAGTCACCAGTGAGTACTCGTTTGTGTATGAGAACTACTCTGTGTGAGTATTTTAGTTAGGATGAAATCCTGGCTTAATCTTGCTATACCAATTTAAAAAAAAAAAAAAAGTTACAGGTACAGTCATGCAAAGCCTGTGTTTGGAAAGTGCTTGACTGTGTGTCAAAAAAAATAGGAAAACACAAACTCTTATAGTTAATATCAGGCGTTTTAACATGATACAGGTATTTTACAGGCATGCTAATCTCCAGTGATTCTTCGGTTGTCTGGGTGGAAAAAGAATAAATTATTATGAATACAAGATCTGAAGTCATGACAATGAAAATAATGTCTCTACTTGTAGTTATAAAACTCGGGAAATCTGCATTTTAGACCCACAGTTGAATACTATAGATAAAATGCTGAATCTGTTTAAATCATTGAACATTGACCATTTCTCATACAGCAAATATTTCACCAATATAATTTCTATGGTATCAAAGGGAGGAAGTAGAAAGAAGTGTCAGTAAGGGGTAGCCATGGTTTTTTTTGTTACTGAGATTATTGTATGGTATGAGACATATTTCTGTGCTATCTTCCAGAAGAAATTATAATAAGTTTTAAAGTTTGGGAATAGATGGAGTCCAGAATAATGTATATAATTTATAGGCTTTATTTTTCAAGGACATCTGGGCTTTCATAGGAGAAATTCTGTAAAAGAAAGTTGACTCATCTTGACAAATATCAACTTCCCCTCTCCAAACAGTCTTCATCTCTACTTGCAGAACTCTTACCTTAAATAAGAAGGCACATGTAGGCTGAAGAGCACAGAACAATTTTCTGATGGTGAGATTCAATACCCTGCAAAGTACCCTCTCAAGGGAGGTTGCAGGAGACCCATTGCTTGAGTCATTTAAAACTAAACTGGACAAAACTTCATATAATACACTGTAGGGAACAATTCTGGATGAGTGGGGACTGTACTAGTTGATTTAACAAATCTTTCCCATTTCTAGCTTCTATGATTTTGCAGCAGTTTTAATGGGACACAAAATATGCAGAGCTTCCAAAATGGCTGAGCACCAATCCTACATCATTTGATCTGGAAGCACATGATATAGGTCTTGTTTAAATGATGTCAGAAACTAGGGCTATGCACGGCAATAGGACCCTCTACCTCAAAGTATCAGTGCTATTGTCAAAGATTTTCAGATCGTGCTCTCTCTCTCAGTTCTTCAACTAACAAAATTGCACAACTTAACTGTAAATATTTACTATTACTAATACATCATCAAGGTTTTCTTTTGTATTTTGATGATTTACTGTTTTGGGCTTTTTCCTCCCAAATTACAATAGTCAATGCACTGAATTATTGAATCAAGGTGAAAAACAAAAAGTTAAAATGTAACTTTCAGCTGATGCATACATCTGAACCTGAACTGGTTTTGTTCTGGAGAAGTTGTATTGAGCTATAGTGACAATAAACAGTTGGGGATTTTTTTCCACTTTAAATCAGTAAAATACAGGACCTGATCCAAGGGCCGTTGAAGCCAACCTCAGTGGACTGTGGAAAAAACATACTTTGTAAGTTAAAGCTAGAGAGTTTCTACCCAGAACTGAACCCAACACAGCAAGTGGGTACGACTCATGATGTGCAACACTTCAATACAGTGGTTGTGAGCTACCCTTGAGCAGAGGCTGTTAGGTATCATGAAATCTATAAAACCTGGTGGTTTTATGCTGTGAATGGGGTTAGGGATTAAGACCAGTCATATTTATTTTCTGTTAGGTCTGTGCTAGAATTCAAGCCTTTGTTTCCAAAATTTAACACTGCATTTTGCCGCCTATTCCCACAGAACATAATGCCTGGTTGGCTAACTGGTAAACGTGTATCATAGCTTAGCATTTGTGGATAAGCAGCATTACGCTTGCTATGCTTATGAAAATGAAACAGTAGGCTTTTTTTTTTTTTAAAAAAAAAGACTATAAACTATATTAGAACTGTATTGTGATCTATGTTGTGA
>NW_009615121.1:28928-62035 GCF_000690535.1 Cariama cristata
ATATTCCTTGGAATTTACTTGAAATCCACAGACACGCTGCAATAAAATAGTGAAATCCACCTGTTTTATTGGAAGTTAAAAGTGGAACTGAGGGTTTCCAAAACTAAGTTAAGAAAACTTGATGAAACTAATGTTCCATTTCCAGACATGAGAGATGTAGAATAGAAAATTCACTAATCATGAAGAAACATTTTAATCCTGCTAACTCTTTTAAGTGACTATCAAAGAGGAAAGACTTCTCTTTCACTTGGAGGAATCAGAGGGCTAAATATATAAAAATGAGACTGCTACCAGTGGGCCAAAAGCAAACAGAGAATAGAATTTAGTGCCCTAATAAGAAGGAAAGTAATTGCTGCTGAATCAAATTTCTCTCTTGATAAGATTTCAAAAACCACTAAGTACATATTACCCAGTGATGTGTGCATTCTTGGAAAAAGCTGCTGTGAATCTTCAAGGCAGCCGAGGCTTAAGTGATGTGCAAAGAACCTATGGTAATGAAGATGACATTAAAAGGTTCATAGAACCAGTATTAATAGCTAGAAGCAAGATGAAGCACTAGTTTTCTGCAAGGGATCATAGGCAAAAACACAAAGCTAAGAAGAAAAGAGAATGTGAATTTTAAGAACAGCTGACAGCAGCAGGTGAACTCTTCTATCTACAGTTACCTAGAAAATAAGAAGGGACTTGAAGAACAAAGATGAGCTGGAACTAAAATTCTGTATGAACGAGAATCCCACCAAATAACTCCATGTTAGGAATTATGCTGAGCAAACATAGCAGTAATTTTGAGACCTTGTTCAGCATTTGATATCCACAAGATGGTATAATTACATTATCTAGAGAAACGTATCCCACAGGTGAGAGAATTCTTCGACTTATCATCTTAGAACCACACAATAATTCTGACATTAAAAATCACTTGTTTTAGAACAAAATAACCAAATTTAAAGTTAATGGATCTTTTCTTCAGAAACGAAGCTCTCATTTTGACAAATCTAACAATCTTTGCAAGCTGTAGTGTGAATATTTCCACCTTTTGTGACTTAGCATTATTTTCAAGTGTTCCACTTCAAACCTTTTGTACAAGCAAATATTGCTTTTAAAAATAACAGCATTTTTCAGAATTTAGCTGGGTTTTGCACCTTTTTGGAAACCCATAAACAATACTGGATGTAAGAACATGAAAGTGCAATCCCTCATAAACTTCTATTGACAGTGAAACTAATCAGGCTAATTTCTCTGCCTAGCATGAGTAGAGAGAAACACAAAAGAGAATTTTAAATATGATGTTTGCTATAGTTTCACTAGTTCCCTGTCTTAGCAAACAGCAAACATATTCTTTAAAAGTGAGGATCTTACTAACAATGACGTTGCCCTTTAAACCAACACATAGGACAGAATGGATGGGCTTTGCCACAGGGAATACAGTTACCAACCCTGTAAGCATCAGTGAAAACAGGTAAATATTTGAATATAAGGGATCCCAGTGAGAATTCTTCTGAAGTGCATTTTCAGGAGTGGGTCCGAAAGAGGAGAAATAACACACTTGCAGTAGGAGTCACAAAAAATAGACTTGAAGTACAGGATAGTGAGTTATCAGGGAGTTACCTTCAGAAAATCCTTCATGCAAAGAATGGTGCAGAACCATTGTCCTGCAGGCTGAGAACATAAGTGCTGCTAGAAGAACTGTAGCCAAAGAAAAGCTTGCTTGGAAGTCTGCTTCCAAAAAGATACTTCTTAAACAATTCTTAGCATCAAAAAGGAATGTGAACTGTCAGCCAAAGCAGGGTAGAGAGGAAAATAGAAATGGGTTAATTAGGTGCAGAAAATACTAGCGTTGAGCACGTACTGGAGAACATCTGAGTATATTACTGGTTTTTTCTATGATGAATGATTAAAATAATTTATTTTTTTCCACTTACTATGACTGCTCCATTATGTATCATTAGGGAATGGAGATTTATGCATGCAAGTATTTGCCAGGCAACAAAAGGGGGATGTAGGGGCTATTTAGCATACGGCAGAAGAAAAAGTTAACGACGAGATTCTACTAGCTAGTTTACACAGTGGGCTTTGCCCACAATGGACTAATTAACCTTAAGAAGATGCAAGATGAAAGGGGGTAAAAATCCATCTCAATTGGCAGTGTGTTGTGTATGCTATGGCACTAATGATTTAAATTTATCTCAAAGAAGAGATATTTGGTGGAAATTAGAAAATCTGAAAATTGAATTATTATGGACCAGTTGGCCTGTAATAATACCTTTTGTATTATTAACAGGACAATCAACAGACTCTGAGGCTACTTTGATGCTGGCAAGTTAAAGAGTACTAGGCAACATTTCCCAAAAACTGAAACTAAACCATCTGTAAAGTTAAACAGTAAGAATGGTCAGAGGCACTGTTTTGGCCTGGGCCGACCAGCATTCTCCTAAACAACTCCTGAGCACAACTGAGAGGCTATCATGGGCCCATGACCATTCCCAAGACTCACTTTGCATGGGGACTTCCTGTTTTGGGGAATAAAAAAATGCAATATCTTCCCAAGTAAATTTCATTTAGTAGTATAGACAAAGCCTGATTTTTCTGGCGCCCATTTTACCTGAAGGTCAACATAACCAAAGCTATTTAGCAAAGTTATATGGAGAAACCATATCTATAATTTTAATGAACAACAAACAACCAGCCATTTTTGGACTTGGACACTGTACGCCATTAAGAAGGAAATACAGCAACTTTATATTTCCTTTATATGCACTCTCTGTGCCAATAACTGTTTGACAAAAGCCAGAGGGCACTCAGCCAGAGACTCCATTGTGGAAGGAAAGCCATTCTGATCCAATGAAGAGAAAAACAAGATGCTTTGACCACCACTTAGGGAAACAATAACATGATCATCATCAATCAAAGCAGAGCTGGGGAGCAGAGAAGACATTGCTACAGTCTTAGTATGTCGAACAACACTGGTGATTAAGCCCCTACTTTACTTGCCAAAGTGAGTTGCTTTCTAAATCAAAGTTTAGAGATCAACAGCAAGTGGAATTACTGGATAAAATGAGGTGAGGGGTCTTAGCCAGCTCCCTGACTCTTCTGTGCACGTATTTGATATGAATATGCGAAGTTAGAAGATGAAAGGGAGAGCTTCAGTCTGCAAGGCTGCACTCACAATGAACTCTGCCTGCAAAACTGGAGCCTAATACACGAAAATAAATTACGTTCATTCTTTGAGGACTAAACAAATCATTCTGCAGAAAACTTGATTGTCTAACATCAGTGAAACTTATTGCAAGAGGAAGTGCTTTCCAATGTGAGCAAAAAACAGAGTCAAACCAGAGTCAAAACAGTCAGTAAAAGAGAGTTACGTGTTCAGTTAAAAGTGCAAGCCCAAATGAAGTGGCACATGTCTGCAATGACTTTACAAACTAGGGGTAGGAGACACTCAGCAGCTCCTGGAATTTGGATCAAAATGAAACTGCCATTACAAATCACCTTCAACAAAAGCCTTCTTATCTTAGCAGGCAGATATTCAGAAATACAATAGAAGGTCTTGGGCAGCATTTTATTTTAAACATTTATTCTGAATTAAACAACAGGTTGAACCAGTCTAAGCAGTGGACCAAATGCCTGATGAACCGATAATGTGGGAATTACTATTTTGTGCTTCATCAGATGTTACTTTAAATATTTACATTCAAAAATTTACGTACAAAATTCTAACCCAAGTTTTGCCTAAAGGAGTATCATTCAAAACAAATAAAGCAAGCATAACAATGCTGTTGTTGTATTGCTTTTGTTAGAGAAACCTAATATGGACTAAAAACATTTCTGTCAATTAGATTTCAATTAAAATTATTTTTATTTTTATTTTTACGAAATCAGAGATATCATCCAGGCTACAGCAACAATCAAGAATTGCACTGAGTACACCTCACAGCAGTACTTTTTAACTACTCACACCAGTCTCACAAGCATGATACAAATGCATAATATGCTTGGTTTCAGAAGGAGATGATGACTATGCAAGACGATCAAATTAATAAAATGAGAAAATCATCCCCTTATAGACTTACTGTTTGAACTTTGTGGAAATCCAGGTAAGGAGGATGGACCATTCATTCCAGGCAGAAGAACAGGAGGAAGGCCAGGGAGTCCTGGATAAGCTGCTGGCAAACTGATACCATGAAGAGAACTGCTGTCCATCATGCCTGGCTGCTGTACTGTTAATCCTAGCACATCAGTAGCCTTCTTTATGCGATCCAATTCTTGCTGTGCCATCAGCTGTCTAACCGTTGTAGGAGCTAAATAATCTTTCTCCCGATCTAGCTGACTTCCCACAGTTTCTCTCACTTTTGTAATATGTTGTTTGGAAAAGATATGATCTCTTATGGACAAACGCGCAGAATATTTCACGCTACATAGAGAACACTCTGGCTTTGTCCCATCAGGTCCAGTCTGATTTATCATGAATGGCTTCCCTATGTTAATTTTGAATTTCTTTTCTTTAGCCCGGGCATTCTGAAACCAGACCTGGACCACACGTTTGGGCAGGCCAATCTCATTCCCTAACATTTCGCATTCCTGCATCGTTGGAGTCCGGTAGTCACTAAAGCAAGCCTTGAGAACTTTAAGCTGAAGGTTACTCATTTGTGTTCGGAAACGTTTGTGGCCTGGACGATCACTGTTTTTCGATTTAAAGGGATTGCTAGCTCCAAAAGGGTTAGGTGAACTTGGATCAGCTATGCTTGAAGTTTCACTGCGGTCGGCATTATCATCAGGGTCATCAGTAATGTAATAACTTTGGTCATGATCACCATCTTTTTCACTGAAATGTATTGAGGGGCTTGTTAGGGAAAAGAGAAATTTATCATCGGTATTCTCATTGGTAGGTGTAGTTGCAGATTTTGGTAGCGTGTCGTTCACAAGTGGTTTTGGTTCTTTCGGAGGTGATGCAGGTTTTGCATCCCCTGAACTGCCAGTCGTGCTTTCCATTTCATTGTTCCCCTCATCCCCTGTTGTGGCATCACTAATTGCTGTATTAATTGATGAAGTCTCATCAAAGTCAGTCTTGTTTTGATCGTATCCAGAGTCAGCAGGAGGGGCATTCAAATTTTCTATATCCTCACTAGACTCTGCTTTAAAAGAAGAAGGACTTAAGAGGTTCTTCGGTGACATTTCTGCAGTTTTGCTAACAGGGGTTGATACAGTGGAGGCTAACTCATTTTCACTTGATAATTCAGTTTTTGCTAATGACAGTGATGGGTAATCAAAAAATATGTACTTTTGTGGACTTTCTCCTCCATCCTCTGTTGATATCAAAGGACTCGGAGGCAAACTGTAACCGGCCTGTTTCCCTTCATTCCAATGTCGAGAGCGAATGTGACTTTCTAAAGCTGATTTTGCCTTAAACAGAGCTCGACAAAAAGGACACCTTTTATGGGACTGGGCTGGACCAACTGCACGGAATTGTCCCTTTCTTTCTCGGGCCCTTGTGTTCTGAAACCAGACTTGTACAACTCTCTTTTTCAGTCCCACTTCACGTGCAATGTGATCTAGCATCTTTCTGGTGGGGTTGGAATCTAGTAGGTACTTTTCATAGAGTATTTCCAGCTGCTCTGGAGTAATTGTAGTTCTTAAACGCTTATCACGATGTTGATCTTCTCCACTGTTTCCTCCCTCTTTCTCACTACAGTTATTGTCTTCTTTATCGTCTAGTTTTCGTTTCAGGGTACCAGAAACTGTAGTAGGGTGTGCCGTGTGTGATGAGCCAGTTTGTGGTGGCATCTGAGCAAGAGAACTATTAAGTAACTGTCCAGTCATCAAAGGATTATTGGGATCAAATATCATATAGGGCATATCCATTGGTCTTTCTAAAAACTGTGAGTGAAGAAATTGGTTTTGGGCTGCTAGGAAATGCATGTGCTGGTGCTCTTGCCAAAGTTCTAGAGTTGGAAAGGCAACTGTACACTGATCACATTGGTACTGTAATAACTGAGGAGGTAGACTGTTCTGTAGAGAAGTCATTGAAATCGGTAAAGGACTGGAAGGAACGGGAGTGGTTTGTGATGCAGAAGGAGGTCTCCCTACTATCTGTGATTGTTTTTGTTGCTGTGGTTGAGAAGCTGAGGGCTGAGGGTCAGAAGAGTTTACTGGAGTAGACTGTACTGGTTTGGTGCTTTGGGAAGTTGTTTCGGTTTGCTTAGAGATCGTTTCATTTTGTTTTGGTTTTTCTGTGGACTCTGGTTTAGGTGAAGCTTTCTCAGGTTCTGGTTTGGGCGATGGAATCAAAGGAGTACTAGAACCAGAGCCAGAGCTTGCTGCTGTGACTGCCAGGCTTTTTGATGAGTCATTTTGGCCAGAAACCGTGCAGTTCTTATACACTGTTTGATCGGAGGCATCCATAGAATCTTCAGTTTGGCTTTCATCTTGAGCATCATCATCTTCATCTTTGTAACACTGCTTTTTCTGGTGTGTAATCAAATCAAAGATCCTGGGGAAAACCACACTGCACTTTTTGCACTGATATTGCATGTTACTAGTTCGAATGTAACGCTCATTTGTCAGTTCCCTTTTCTCATTGTCTTTAGTTTCAGCTTGATTCTCATAACTCTTGCGAGCTTTTTGTCGTGCATTTTGGAACCATACAACAATAACTCGAGTAGGTAGGTTAAGTACAGTTGAAAGTTGTTCGATTTCGTCATCCTTTGGATAAGCATTTGTGTCAAAGAAGTCTTGGAGGACACGAAGCTGGTAGTCAGTAAACCGAGTCCTAGATGATCTCTTGCTGAAAGATGCATCAGACTTGTAAGGTTCTACAGCTGAAGGTTGAGGATCTATTCTGATATCTTCCAATACTGTTATAGGAGGGTTGCTGAAGTTATACGGAGAATCTTTATTTCTCTGTCGTTCTTTAAACAGTGTGTTACGAAACCAGTGCTTGATAACTTTCTGTGAAAGACCGGATTTCTCAGCCATTTCTTGGATCTGCTCTTCACTTGGAGAATTGTTAATATCAAAATAAGCCCGCAAGATTTTTAATTGGTCATCTGTGATTCTTGTACGTGGACGCTTGAACTGAGAGTGCCGCAGGAAATTGGGATCTAATCCCAGCTGCTGCTGACAAAGCTGGGTAAGATCTGCAGATAAAGTATCCATTGGTGGTAACTGGAGGGCAAGCTGAGGGGGCAATGCAGGATGCTGCACTGGCTGCATCATAATTGGAGGGAAAAGCGGGAGATCAAGTGAAACGGGAAGCTGGACTTGAGGTGGGGCTGATGGTGGTGGTGGAGGAGGAGGAGGAGGTGGTGGTGGAGGAGGCGGCGGTGGTGGTGTGGGTGGCGGAGCTTGCAAAGGAGTGGGAGTTGTATTTTGAATTTTTCCAGCCCCAGCTGAAGAAGGCTGAGAAGGAGTTGGAGGAGGAGGAGGTGGTGGTGGTGGAGGAGGCGGTGGTGGAGGCGGTGGTGTTTCTGGAGAAGATGGAGAAATTGGATAAAGCTTGTCATACGCCTCCCTGTACTGTCGGGCAAACTTTTCTAGTGCTCCATATGGAAAAAACTGTCCATGGACATGTTCTTGATGACTCTTCAGAATAAGAATGTTGGAAAACAGCTTACTGCAGGTTCCACATTCCAGTTTGTCTGTGTTTTCACCTTCACCAGTCTTGCTTTTTTTCTGCACTTTTTGTCTGTTCTCATTGTATTGGATAACTAACTCAAACCCAAAGTTCTCCAACAAAGCCTTGGCTGCATTCCCTCTTGCTCCAGAAGCTATTCTGGGTGGTGGGATGGCTGGTTCTGAGGATTTTGGCTTCTTCATATCTTTGTTTTCTTTTAGTCCTTCATTCTCATTGGTAAATTCTTGCTTTGGCTTCTCTTGTTTCTCAGAAACTTCTTCTGACTCTTTATATGATGGCATATCTTTTATTATCTGGCAATCTGTACTTACCAAGGTATTTTGCTCTGCTTTCATCAGCTTGCTACTTTGCTGCTGCTGTTTTTGGGACTGAAGTTGTGGTTGGGTGGATTGATACTGTTGTGCTTGTTGCTGCAGTATCTGTAGCTGGGTTTGACCAACATGGTGCTGAGTTTGTATCTGCTGCTTCAAATCTTCTAGCAGTGATCCTGTCATACCAGCCATTCCAGGCATACCGAATGTGGCAGAACCAGGCAAACCCAGATCTGGGCTTAAGCTAAATTCTGTCCCAGGTATATAAAAAGGGAAAAGGAACTGAGGCTGTTGAAATTGCAGCAGTGCTTCTGGTGTCATTGGAAAGTGAGGCAAAAAAGCTGGGTTTAGAAACTGGGGTTGAAAGAACGCGGCTTGCTGTTGCAGTTCATGCTGTAGTTGCATTTGAAGTTGTGCTGGTGACTGGGGTGGGTGATGTGTAGGCTGAGCAGAAATTAATTCAGAAGCTTGCTTTTTATTTAATTCTTTGGCATCTAAATGTGTTTCTTTGCTGTTAACTGCTGGTAAGCTCATAGATTCTAGCATTCCTTGGCTGGGGCTATTAACATTCCCTGCTACACTATTTCCGCTACTTATATTACCACTTGGTTCTAATTTTGCAGCCCTTGCCTTTGTCTGATGAAGCACAGATCTCATATGGATTTCCAATGTAGAACTTTGGCTATATGCAACATTACAAATGCTGCATTTGTAGGGTTTGTTGTCAGTGCTGCTGTTGGTTTCTTGAGGGACAGGACTCGACGCTTCCTGCAAAACCTTTTTGAGTTTATGTAGATGGGACACTGAGTTATAGTGGACCAAGAGAATGTTCTTTTGGGTGAAAGACTCTTTACACACTGTACACTTATAGGGGCGAGATGGATCTAGAAATTTTTCCATAGTAAAATTTGGCCCTTTTCTAAAAGGTAAGGTCCGCTTTGGTTCTGAGCCCATATCATCTGGAATAGAGCTACTATCACTTCCTACAGGACTTGCTTTACCTTCCTGGTCCATCTCATAATCTCTTTCTATTTCCTGCTCTAGTGTATGATCCTCTTGTGCCATACTTTCTGCCCAGAGTTCACCATTGACAGGTAAAGATGCACACAGCTGCTGAAGTTCAGCTTCATTGAGTTCAGGGTGGCCTGCTTCCAAGTGTTTTTTTAAAGCCTGGAATGTACGGAAGCTACGTTGGCAAAGGCTACACATGGTAGCTGCCCGAATAGCATGATACTGGGAATGTATCTGAAGCTTCTGCATAGTCTTAAAAGCCAAGCTACAGTGATTACAACGGTATTTATAGACATGGCGGTCAGAAACAGAGAGCTGTTGCTTCTTCTGCTGTTCATTTAGCTGATCCGTCATTGAGTCAGTGGTCTTTACATCTTTACTGCTGCTCTTATTCCAATCTGGCGTTTCAGTAGATTCCTTAGGTGGCTTCTGTTCCTCGGTCTTAATTTCCATTCCAGTTTTTGATTCATCGATCCCAGGGGTACTTTTCTCATCCACAGGACTTTCACCTAGTTAAAGAAAAAGAAGTGTCTTTTACCCAAGCAGAAGAGAATAGCACGTAGTATTAATTATATTTTTTTAATTCAGAAATCAAGAGAGGCACCTGGTGTGCCACGTGTTGGCCCAGCAAAACATAGCAACCCATCCTTGCCCCAGAGAATAAAGCAGACAGGATCAACAGGAGGTTAAAAAAAAGTAACAAAATCCAAACACGATGATCAGACTGGCAGAGGCAGTTGGCCTAGGAGTAGCATAGGGCTTCTCTTTGTCATAAGGTAAGAGTTTATCAGTACAATGGGAGCACTAAATGAGAAAAGGAAATAAACAGTAGGAAGGAGGGAGGGAGTAGAAATGGGGCAATAGATAGGACAGGTGATTAGAAAGGAGGAGGAAAGTGGTCTGAGGAGAGAGGGAGGAGCACGTTGTGAGAGGTAGCAAAGCAGCTTCCCAGCACAGAGTATAATACGTGTCCAGGATAAGAAACCTACTATTGGAACGGCGGGCAGAATCACTTGCCTAACATTCACCATCGATGTGGGTGAAAGTGCCAGTGTCTTCTAGGACTGGGTCTTATTTACTGGTTAACAAGGAGGGTCTTACCTTCAAAGTGGCTAGACACTGCTGTTTAATTTTACCTCTACCCAAAGCAAACAGTCTGGCACACACATGCATGCTAGTAGCTCTGCATGGGTACAGTCAGTCAAATTCAGGCACCTTGGTATTTTTCTCTTTTCATGTCCAGGGTTATATACATGTCAAAAAGGATTCATCTTACTAAGAAAGAAACAAGTGGGTTATTTCTAAATTGCCCATAGCTAGCTTTTACGTGTCTATATTCTTTCTTGCATACCTGCATATTTCCCAGATCCCTCAGCTGTGACGGTTGCAGGTGTGTCACGTTCAGATTTATCTGAAGCAGCTGCTGGCAATAGCATACTATTGGGCATCATGACATCTGGTACAGGGACCTTTGAAAAACAAGAATATAGTATTATTACAGGAAAAGTCACATTATTTAATACTATACAACAGGATGAAATTATAATTCAAAAGATCCACCATATCTGGATCAAAGACTGCCAGTACTAAACCAAGATTTTGATTCAGTCCTTGATAATGATTTCTGACAGACCACAAATCCAGAGCATCGGGTGTCCCTTGGTGGAGAATCAACTCAAAATAATCCACAATAAGGTGATGCAATAGAACTACATACACTCAATATTTCATTGATCTTAGTGTCACCACAAAGAAGGTTTTGCTGGCTATGTCAGGTTGGTCGGATTTATCAGGAGAATTCTCCTTGGACATCCTCCAAAGACGGAGATCATGTTGAGACATAGTCACCAGTCAGTTCTTGACCGAGGGCATTCCCACTTTCCTTCACCTGTATTGTTTTTTAAACAAATGCTGGACCTTCCATGATCTTTGAAAGAAAATTATAAGTTTATTTTCATACAGAAATAGCAACTTATTTCCATTTAAAACAAGATTTTTCTCTTTCTTGTCTTCAGTTGCTTACGTATCTTCTTCAGACTGCTTTACCTGTTGTGTTATGCTTTCAAATTACAGACAGAAATCTTTGAAGGATGTACTCTTACAGGTTCTGATAGTACTCAGTTTAGTTAAGACAACATGAATATTAGCTTTCCTTTTGCTTAGATCTTTAAAACATACTCATATCTGAAACAAAGGATTGTCTAGAGGTTCATACTAAGACTCAGCAGAACCGGGTTCAAACTCCTGCATTGCCTGATTCTATCTAAATGACCTTGGGTAAATCTGTTCAGACTGTGCTGCAGCTCCTTGTCTCTAACATAAGGATAGTACTTCCTTACTTCATACAGAGGGAACAAGAAAATCCGTAGGAGAGATTTTTGAGTGGTAAATTACCATAATAATGGAAGCTACATACATTACTAGGTATGAGTAGAAACACCTTTTGTTCCTTTTTAACAGTTTAACAAATTATTTAAAACTGTTATTAGGATACATAAGAATTATATATATATGTATGTATGTTTGCATATCAATTGCCTATTGGAAAAATATTCTAGATGTATTTTTAAAAGCCCTGGGCTCAGTATATTTGTAATTTGAACATGGCATTAATAGCATCCTCTCAGAGGAGTGACTTTGAGTTTATTTGGGACGGAAGGACTTGAAAAAAAAAAAAGATGTAGACAACTCTAAATGTCCCAGAGAAAAATTTGCTATAAATGGTATTTATTTTGTCATCAGAGAGTTCAGATATGAAGAGATCATATTGGTGTCAGCAACTAGGACAATTTAGATGATGCAGATTATGTTTTGCAATCTCTTTCTCTGGATCGGTACCTGTTCTTGGACTTGCTTTTCTGTTTCATACTGACATTTTATTCACAAAAAACCCTAAAGCATCTTTTATACAGAGGCGGAAAGTAAGAAACAGGACATTCTGTACGATAAGATAATTGTGTCCTCCAATTAGCATCACTATTGATATTTTACAGTGAATGTCACATAATATAATGCAAGTACAACCCAGCTATACACAGAAATCCTGCTATGTTTGGGAACTACATTCTACAGGGAATTCGTATTATTTTACAAACAGAAGTCATAATACCTCTGAGACCTGGATATTATTAGACCCAACTTGCAGGTGTGCACTTAGAGACTTGGACAGGCTTGATTTTTCCAAGGTTAACGTCAATGAGCAACTGCAGGTTTTCAGCATCTTTGAAATCCACCCTCAGTCATTTTCCCATGGGACATCTGTCACTGGATGAGCTGGCAACAGAACCTAAGAGTCCTGACCCACTCCCCTCCTCAGGCTACCTCAATGCTATGTCACAACAAATACATTGCCCAGAGGCACGAGTACGTTTCTGTAGCATGTGCATCAGTATTTGGAACACTTACTGTCATGAGCAGTTTCTCCACACAGTCAGGGGACACACTGTGCAAATGGGTCAAATGAAGCTGGAGATGCATTTTGTTGCTGAGGACATCCTGGCAAAGCGGGCAGCAGATAACAGGTTGCATTGAATGCTGTGACAGGACATGCATCTGGATACGATTTGGGTCCCTACTATTGTAGTTACAATAAGGACACTGATAGAACTGAAAAAAATCAAATTAAGATGCAGGCTATTAGTCAGTGTGCTTTTTATAACTTGCTGATATTGCTATTTTAACAGCATATCATCTCTATTTCATTCTTGAGTTATTTGAAAGACTTCTAGAATGCAATTAAATTGTTACATTTTCTTTTACCTGCTCATGACAAAATTTATTGTCCTCTGGAGGCTTTGATTTTTTAGCTGCACCATCCTCTTCTTTTGCCAGAAGAAGCTGTTGTGCCCCTACCACAGTGTTCACTTTTGGTTCCTTCTCTGGTGTGACTATTCCTGTTCCGGAAACATAATTTTTAAGAACATATTTTACACTTTAAAAATATCCTGGTTTACCAAGAGGCTGTGATTCCAAAGGTCTGTATAGTCTTTGAGGGTCTTTTTCTGAGGAAAATGTAGTTGCATAAAACAACTCTGGTAATCACAAAGGTGAAAATACACTTTTATCCTTGATGGAGACTCTATAAATACATTTAAAAATGGGCTCTTCTCTACTGTTTAGATAACCTTAGGTTGCCTTTAAAGATTAATCAATAATGTTCTTTCTTTAGCAGCTCAGTATGAATATGTGTATTACATTAAAACAAATCAGCTTTTGCTTAAAAATCCTGTTTTCCAAAATAATTAATTTGCCGCTGTTTAATTACCCTCTCTCTTTTCTAAACTGCCTGAGCAATATGATTATTGTGCTGTTTTGATAACTCCTGCCTGGTTACAATTCTGAAGCTAAATATAGCGAGGCTTTCAAAGAAATACTGTGGAGAATAGGATTTCAGAGCTAACTTAATATTAATTATATACAAAGATCAGTCATTTGGGATTGCCTTAGATGTTTACACTGTGAATTTTTATAGTCTGGCATTTGTGATCAAAACCAGAATATAATTGTTTTCTATAGATAGTTCTACTATTAAGTATTAAATACTATATTTAATATTATGCCTGAACTAGCTGTGTAATGCGGCCCAGTCTTGCACACATCAAAGAAAAGAGTGCAATTCTAATTTCCCAGTCCATCAGAAAATTCTTTCCAGCGTCAATTTGCCAGATAATCTCTTCTGCTAGGCTGGATATTACAAGAGCATTGGGTAGGCATGTCACATACATCTCACGACAAACACAAAACCTCATTTACCAACCATTCCAATCTCATCATAGTGCGGCATCATCTGACCTTTTTTCTGCTGTTTATTATGAGTATTTCTAATTTTAACTTTCAATTTTCACCATCTTCCAGTCAATTTGCAACTAAATTATTTCCAGGGTGAGGACACTATCACTGGACACTGGGTGCAAATACATCTTGAAATGCAATGAAGCTAAACCATTGATTGCTATCAGACCCAACGTAAATATATAGTCCAGGGGTAATCTGATTGTATGCTGTGCATGAAGATTTATCTTGATTTTTTTCAATCCACATAAGGTTCATATAAATGAACAAATTGCACCTCATTGCAGAATAACCTAGGATTAATTTAAAAATAAGGTCATGGACGTTTTAACAACAAAGTAAACATGAACGAAGAAAATACTTGCATTTTTCTGTAGACAAAACCAAGAACTTTTTATTATTATTATTATATTCATATAGACTTTGTGCAATATTTTATATTACAAGAGAAACACTAAAAAAAAGTAAAATAAGAGAATATTTTTCAAGATAAATACGAAATCCTTATGGTGCAATAATAAACAACTGAAAACTGAATCATACAGGGACTTTTTCTGAAAGGCATTTTTTTAAAAAAAACATAAACATATTTTATGACTTCTACGTTAATGGTGATTTCCCCACACGTTGCTTTTCATTCCTAAGTTGCTAATTATTTCTTTTGGTGTAATTTAGACCAGTAATTTTTGCATCTTCTTGATCAAATTAAAGTTTATTCCTGCCATATTTCCCTACCTTTAATGACCAATTTGTCAACATTGGTTTAATATCTGAACAAGCGACTTTCTGGAGCCCCACTGAATTTTTACACTCTCAGGAACTGATCCTGGAGGCCTCATTTAGACTGCTCAGCCAGTGCCGTGTCAACGACCTGAAGGACTAGCGATGCTTAAAGGCAAAAAATCTACATGATGCAACCGCCTAAGGCACCATTTTATCACTCACTTTGGTTTATGATAATGCGATAGTCCCTGGCCTGTCTGTATTTACCTGATCATACACCACTATTATTTAAATGTCTTAACTGCAAGAATTATGGGAAGTAAAAAAGTGACATGCTCTATTAACAGAGAAAGGTTGCTTCTCAGGTTTTAGAAGGATAGGTTCAAATTATTAACCTCTCTTCATTTCCAACTGTCAGAAACATCTAACAGTTGACTACTGTTTCTTACCTTTATCATATGTCACTTTTTAAATGTCCCTTTTTAAAGACAAATGGGCCAGAATCTCAGCTGGTGTAAACGGACACTGTTATACAGCAAGCTGAATTTAGAAGCCAAAACAAAATAATTCTGCCTTCTCTTCCTCCCATCATGCTAGGTTGCTCTCAACAGGTTGTTATAGAAATTAGGATCCAAATTCTGCTCCAAAATTCACTTGTGAAAACGCACTTAACTGTATTTCAGTAGTGGTATTTAACTTCTAGTGAAATTTCGCTTGGAGTGTGCTCTGTGTGCGCCTGGGCACACACAAGGTTAATATTACACATCATCTTCCACCACAGGATGGAATAACTTAATTACTTCAAAGGGCCTATAATAATTATGAAACACATAGTTCTTGTTTCTATAAAAACAAGGGGATTTTTTGGTTAAATTTTCTTGTGCGGTTAATATAATAAAATCATAGAGTTATAAAACACTGTGCTGGGGTCAATAAATGCATAACAAAGCACAGCTTTTTACTATGTTTACTATGATATTTATATAAACTGTTGAAATTTACAGAGGCTTTGTTGTTTTTGTTGTTGTTGCTCTGGATTCATTCAACGCCAGGCACTGTTACTTCTTAAACCACCGAAGTTACATCTGGTCTATGGTAAAGTAACCGAGTCCATGACTTATGGGGAACTTTGCACCAAAAAAAAAAAAAAAGCAAAAAAAAAAAAAAAAGAGGGGGGCGTGTTGATTCTTCCCTCTGGCATATGGGGACACCACTCACCCCTGCACGTGGTGGGGACCGAACCCCCCAATACAGATTATACATCCCAAAACCCAAGGAGATCGGCTCCGTACGGAACGGTCCAGCTATTACAACTCAGGGCCTTGTCCTGCTATATCAGCTTTCTGCTTTCCGTGTTGAATTCACTGTTTTAAGGAGCTTCCTGTAGGGAAGCTGAACAAAGTTACGGTCTTAGAGGAAGGGTATTGAAGGAGGGTGAGCGGAGAGAAAATATTATGGTCCTGGGCATGCTGTGTGGCACTGTTTTCATAGCTAGATGTTCCACTGGCATGCTATTCTTACTAGGCAGTTGTAGGACAAGACTTAATCCAGTTGTTATTCCTGTTTTAAATATGCACTTTTTATTCCGGAGATACAATATTTGTTGGTTTTTTTTCCTAATTGCGAAACACAACTGTAATTCATTTTATAATATAAAATACGCAGCATTATTTTAGATGAACAGTATAATTTCAATACATTCAGCTCAAAAACCAAGTTTAATTATAAATAAGTGCCATGAAATAGACTAGTCAATGATTGCCTGTCAGTTACAGAATTATTTAACTTGTATAAGATTGCTAATATAAGAATGACATAATTCACTGCAATTCAGATGTCATCACCTTTGTAACGTTTTTGAAACCCCAAAATAAAAATAAAAATAAAAATATTTGTGGGACTAAAAAGAAGGAGAAAGTTAATGAAATACTTATACTAGTCAAAAAAAAATAATCCTGGAAAAGCCATAATCAAAATACTATTTTCTTATTTATGAATCTATGTATTTGATAAAGATTGCATAATTTAAGACTTCTGACACATCAGATGATGTTATTCAGCCTCAAAATCATTCTAAAATTATAATTACTGGTAGAGTATTCTTTCTAATTAGACTAGAATGAAAGGATAATTTTCATTGCAATAATGAAGGTTAATTTCCATCCTTCCTCATGTTTACTACCTTATTAAAAAGTGCTCCCCTTAGCCATGGCAGAGACATATTACATTTTCAATGCAAATGTATTAATCTGGATAAATTCCATATTAATTCTTGCACTGCATAGAGCTGTAATTTGGATTATAATTAATCTAAAGTGGCACTAGATTTAAATGACAATATAAATGAGGCATTAGTAGGCTTTTCTATTCTGAATGAATATTCAACAAATATAACTTGCATATTGCCAAGTCTCATTTTGAAAGCTCTACTCCTTGAGATAAGGTAAGCAATACAGCACAACAGCTTACACAAACATACTGTTACTAAATACATGTTAATCCTTTCTCGTCTAATAGATTCTATGCTAAAGAGGGGTCACACCACTTTCCTGTCTAACTTGTTAGTCTTGTGATTAATTTATTGGTTTTCCTGAGATTTCTTTGGCAAGACTTGCAACACTCAATTCATGAGAACGCCCAAATTAACATTCAATTATACATAAGCAGTTATGCAGTCGTTAGAAATACTTGTCAGTCGAGTGAAAATTAAGATGATGGTCTGAATGTTACATATGCAGAATTAATTTAGACGAGGAAAATAAAAGTTTCTGAAAGATTTAGGATTTTACAGTACAAACTATTTTCTGCAAAGCACAAAGGCAATCATGTATTTCAGCCCCTGTTTTTATATGAATCTTACTGCAAAGTTATTTGTGTAATTGCTGGCACGGGAATGCAGAACAATTATGCTGGTTTTTTGTAGTACACCCAGTAGGCATCTGGATATAGGTTTGTCCTAATTAAACTTGGCCCTTATGAGCAGCTAATCCTGATGGAATTTTGAGAATTCCCCTTCAGTATTTTTTTCTAGATTCCATTTTTTCCTTTTTTTTTTTTTTTTTTTTTTGCTGGTGCTTTAATACTGTATTCTTTCTTGAACAAGTATAAAGGGACCTGCCTAAGAAAAAGAGAGGGCTGACAAACTCCCTGAAGCCATTCACCGTGTCCCCTCGGTAGATGGATGGTAGGAAATGGGGGCTGCAGGTGGCTGTCACTCTTCTCCTGGGGAGGGTCCAGGACAGTCCCTGATGAGACTGCACAGGATGACCTATATTGGCCTGGGAGCGTGGCTTTACTGCACTGCAGACAGTTTTTACCAAGTCAGAAAGCCAGCCGAGGAGGGAATATATATTTTAAACCACAACACCGTTTCTTGCTCAACATCATCCTTGTCATCATCGGCCTTTCTTCAGTCTCTTGATCTCAAAAAATAAAGCGACTGAAGAGCAACCGAGGTTCTAAACTGTGATGGGTACTGACCTTAGCACGTCAACAAGCAAACTTAAAGGAAGCTTTAATCTTTAAGTCGGTCTTCTGAATTGATTCGGCATAGAAAGGGCCATCTACAATATTTTTTTGGAAATAAATCCAAAAATGTTTCATATGTAAAGAGCAAATTACAGTAGGGGAGAATGTAGGTATAAAAAAACTCATACTTAAAATGATATTTTCTCTACAACTGTATGTCTTTATGGAGAATACAACCCCCTTTGTATGCTGCTGTCATTGGCATACAAGGAAAAGATATATGACCACCTGAAACTAATAGGCTTCAACCTGTTTCAGCACTTCTTCTGCTTCAGTGAATCCAACATAATGTAACTAGGTATAGCGTGCGGCAAAAGTAGCCAATGTAATATTCATTGTGACCATAGATTTCCATCTCATACATAAAAAGCATGGATGAAGTCACATATTTGCCAAATCAAACACAGAAAAAGCCTTGGGTATCTACACCAGATGCTGGCCCTGGGTTTGTTTGTGCACAAGTAAATGTCATGACATAGGGCTTTTGTTTTCAAAGACAGTAGCTTTCATTACTGGGCTTTGTCTATTCCAGGAGATCAAAATTACCCAACCCATAATCCGTTTTCAATGATATTTCCTCTTTCTTAGGCTGAATCATCTGTAAACTTTTTCACTGGATTTTGTGTATTTTTTTTCAAAATGCCTCGAATAAATGCCCAGGAAGAGGCCAGATTCTTGGGAGTAACTGATCAGAGAGCAAGAACAAAAAATAATAATAACAAAAACCTCCACATTCTTTGGGTTAAAAGGGGGACAAAACCTGATTGAAGAAAAAATTCAAGTGGTACCTAATCCTATGCTTATGAAAAATTAATATGCCATCAGAGGAATCACAAGTACAGCTAAGATTAATGAAAGGCGCTTAAAAAATTACAAGCACACAAACTGATTTGATTAAAAAATAATCTCACTGGTCGTCCTGTAATATTCTTCAACTTATCCGCATCTATCCTGTCAGATGGTTATGATTAAAAATAGGTCAATGGGAGGCTACTGATAGAAATCACATGCAAAATGCACATGCAATGAATAGTAGTGGGAATGTCCAGACAGCTTTAAATGAAAGACCATTTCCTAAGTTAAAAACAGGGGAAAAACAAAATTCTAGCATCTTACCAGAGTCTTTGCTAGATTTTTTGCCTTCACTATTGTCTCTCTCACTTGAGTCTTTATCATCAGCCACAGCCACTGATGTACTTTTAGCAGATCCTTCTGTATCTTCACCTTGTTCTTCTGTGGATAAGCACAGAAAAGATCTTAGAAAAGAAACTCAGCTACCACTTAGCAGCAGTTAAAAAATATGTCATGTAATAAGAACGGCACTAACAGAGGGTGGCAAAACAGGGGGAAGGAGGGGTGGGGGGAAGAAAAGGAGAAAGAACAGCATTTTAAAGAGGTCGGACATTAATTACGAATAATTTGCAACATTTCAAAATCTATCCAGAAATTCTGACTGTGTCTTTATCAGAGTACCCACTTCCCACCCGTGTGACAGATTTAAAGCCTGTCATTTCATATTCTTTAGCTAGAAATTATTTGTGTTAAAATACACGCACACGCATGCACGCACGCATCACATAGGTTGGGACAAAAGCAAACACATGTAAAAACACATCTTGGAGCAAAAAAAAAAAAAAGAAAAAAACGAAAGGGGGAATTCGCATCCAAATCCTATTAGTGCAGCAGTATCCCGCTAATTGAGGTAAGTAAGTATTAGGTATTAGGTATCGTATTAAATATAAACCTCTGGCTTTGCAGGGGAAGTCTTCAATTTTGTCTCCAGGGGGAGCCATTGAGGATCAATGATGCAACTTGGTACATGGCTTCTGAGGAAGCAGCGTTCCCCACACCTCACTTACGTGTTCACACCAGCTAGATTACATGGAAATCTTCACAGTAACTCAAGCCCATTTAATTATTCGGTAAATCTTAGCTATGCTGCTGCTGGTGGATTAATCTGTTTATGCAGTTAGCTTCTATGCTGGGGCTGTGTAGCACTAATCCGTGAAAGGCCCACTGTTCCTTTTCATCCTGTGATCATTTGTCTCTCACTGTGCTGATGTCACATTTTAATGAATTTTTAGCAATCTGAGTAATGCCAGATAACCAGACTTGCAACTCCCTACAGCACAGCATGCTGTTTTCATTGCAGCACGCGCGCACACATACACACAAAAAAGAAAAAAAAAAAAAAAAATCATATTTCCCAGTTCAGGTAGGAATTATATAAATTAGGAGGTCAAGGTAAGATGGGATTTGAAGCACCAGGCCGCTCAATTTCATAAAATCTTTAATGACCATATAAATTAACCCTGGAAAGGCAAAAGGTCACAGACACACATTTGCATACACTCTTCTATTCACTTTTGATAAGCAGAGCTTTTATGCAGGGAACATGATACAATTAACCCTTCAGGAACCATACAAAATGCAGCTACCGACATTTTAAGTGTCAAGCATTAACTGAAAATTACACACTGCATAAAATTTTCATTGTAAATGCTATAGTGATTGAAAGGGGAAATAGTGGCCCTCTTCGCACCCCATGTTTTATTAATAACATTCTGACAGCCGAATGAAATATCCTCTGTCATATGTAGCAGCTGAGCACAAAAAAATTGCTGCTTAGTGCCTTACTTGCCATCCATGCACTGAAACTGTATGCCTAGGCAAACAACCCTCAGATCGATGGGGCAAACCTATTTGATTCTCAGCTCTCTGAGAAATCTTTTGTAAATCAGAAGGGAAAAAACACAGCCGCAATTTTGGAAACCAAACCAAAAAAAATAAAAAAAAAATAAAAAAGAGAAATCCCTACCATAGATCAATGTGGTTTGCATTGACATCGAAATACAATAGGTTAGGACTAAGCATGCGTGTCCACCTTTTGGAACAATACAGGGAGAAAGATGGTCCCCTCTTTTAAAAATAATTGCATATTAAAAAAAAAAATTTCCATCAGAATGGACCCCTCCCTCTGCCCCGTGCTGTTTTAGCCCTCTCCCCCGTCGCGATTCCCCCACCCCTCCCGCCAGGCTGGCTAATCCACCCTGCGGCGGCTGGCAGCGGGGCCGTCTTCGTCAGGGTGGCGGGGAGCGCGGGTCGGGATGCTGCGAGGCTCTGATCACGACCGGCTCGGGTTGTGTTAATGCCGAGCGTGCAGGCATGATGCTTGTACCCAGTGTCAGGCCCCGTGGCCTCTCGGAGCCGATGGCAATCCCTTTTCGACTCATCCTTGGGAACGGACGCATTGCTTCTTTTACTAGATTTACTGGCCCAATCCCCCTGGGCTGGAAAATGAAGTGTCAAAGTGCTACTGAGTGTCCTTATCTTGAGGGGACATAAAATTGTAAGGGCTATCGTGGCACACATTAATAAAACATTGTGTGTGTGTCAGGCAAAGAGAAAGAAAATTATGAAGGTACTAAAAGAAAAGCTACAGTATCATCTGGGTCTCATCAGACAATTTTTGCAGGGTGCTCTCCTGTTTTTTCTGGTATGTGTTTTAAGTGTGAGAGAAATTCCCAGACATGTTCTCCTATACATCATCGTGCTGTCTGACCTCAGCCTGACCCTGGCAACAGTTTGAGAAATCTGAATGTGAACAAAGACTCTGTGTCAGCAGCAGGGAGAGATTGCGGGATAGACTTTCCCCATCAACTTAATCGCAAACAGCAGTTCTGAGGCCATAACTTTACAGGGCTCCACCGAGCCACAAACACATAACCTTTAGAGGTGAAACTGCCCCCCGTTCCCCACCCCCCCCTTCTGTGATTTTTCTCAGTCTTGTGGTGCTCCCTTTGATGTAGCAAGGCAATTAGCTCTAATGTTCAAGTACTGCAGACCTGTTTTATGGTTTGGAAGGTGAGAGCTGTTTATTACAGGTAGGCTCCTGGGGGCCATAAAGGCTTTGCAAATTTTTAATCATGCAAAAAACTAATCAAAATGTAACTTATACACACCATAAAAATTAATATCATTATTATGCATGGTATAAATTGCCTGCCTTGGCTTTCAATGGCACTCACTTCCAGCAAATACATTTGGCATTCATTTCAGAAATATGTATGGCATTCACTTCAGAAATAAATTTCATAGACAGAAATGATAACACAACTTCTCCTATTTTCCTTCAAAATTGCAGAAAGGCCGTCTAAGATTCACACTGTCGCGACATTTATCAAAGGGATAAGATGGAAATACAAGAGCTCTAACTTAAAAGCAGTTAGCAAATTACAAAAAAAGTCCTTAAGACCATTCGTTAGGACAGATATTGAGGATACGTGGGGAAGTGTGCTATCAAAGACACTAGGTACCTATGCCAAGATGCTACAAATACCTCTTTTTGGTAACATTTCTGTTCTTACTTCATATACTAACCAACAAGGATAATATTCAGTTATAAAAATGTGATGGCCCCTGCTCAAAGACAGAAAATTATGAATTATTATGTATCAACAAAATACAGTGTGATGGTGCTACAGATTCCAGAGCAAGCCCTAATGCTCTGTTTTAAATTTACAAGAGTCCTGCCTATATACATTTACAAATGTCAGCTTTGAAAATGAATAGAACACCGGATTCAAATGTACTTTAATGGCTTTAATAACACTTACTATTGCAATATGATATTTTATTCACACCTGGTTTCATTTTGTCCAAATGTTGAAAATTTCTTTTGATGTTGGATGTCTTGAGTTTAGCCATTATCAACCTTTTTGCTCACAATTGACTTAGAATTAAACACAAAAAATGAGGTTAGCAGTCTGCACTAAAACTGTAAAATAAGGGAAAACGGGAAAGTTAAGCTTCGGAGGTAATGTTAATCAGCTGATATTGTATATTATATATTCTATGTCATATACTTTAATACATTAATCTACACTCTCAGGCCCCAATCCTATACCGATTTTATGAAGGAAGACCCTTATGACCTCCCCCAGCCCAATGAAGTCAAGATGTGTGATGATTTCAATTGCAAAATCCAGGCCTCAGCCAAAGTTGAATAGCAGATACCAGCAGCAAGATTAGATGAATATTCACACACAGACTAGAAAAGCCTGACTTACTGAGATGCAAATAAAGGAACTAATGCATCCACCATAGCCAAGGGAAGGTACAGAGAAACAAATAATATTTTTTGAAATAAAATACTGAATAGTTAAAACAAGACATGGCCAAGTTGAAATAATCTTTCCTTTAAATGCATTGTGATAATCACAGAGCCTTGTCAGTCACCTCTCCGTGTGTTCTATTGGAGAAGTTTCCCTACTGATGAGCAGCACTGGGAGTCTGTCTTCAAGTCTATGTAAGAAACATATTATTTTCAAGGGCTGATTTTGGTGTTTGCTTTTTTTTACATTGCTGATATATCAAACAACAGCCAGCAGTTCCTGTTTTGATCCTGGATTTTGGTGGTGGTGGTGGTGGTATCCCTTTTACCCTCTCCAGATTACAAGTAATTTCCTAAATAAGGATGGTCTACTAGTTGTGGGTGAGTAACTGCGGTTATGAGAGAAAAAGCAAGATTAAGCAATTGTTTGTGGCTGAGGGCCAGATGGATGGGGAAAGAATAAATCAATCGACTAAAGTAGTAAGTAAATAAATATGGAATAAGAGCAATATTTTAAAAAATAATGGGGGTTTGTTATTCAATATGTTCAATAAATAGCCGAATCAAATGTACCCCTAAGTGTTCAGAACAGGTGTATCCCAGGTTCAGTGGTTTAATGAGATTAACTGTCAAGATGAGAAGGTAACCACTCGCAAAGGGTAACGGAAGGGTGGATTGGAGGGACAGACAGATGACAGATAATGCAGGGAAAGGAGGAACAATTAACAAAAGAAAATAAAGACAGACCCACAGAATATGCAAGAGGAGAAAAAATTAACTAAAAATAGGGCTTGTGGATTTACTTCTGGGTTATCCCAGTTACACTACTTAGTTGATAAATTCTCCCTGACTTCTGGATCACCATTTATTCACCCAAATATTCCAGAAAGTATTTGTTCTGGCTGGTCTTGCAGAGCATGAGCGAGGAACAGGATGCCTTACTCATTCAAGATCTTGACTGCATCCTCTAGTGGTCATATTTCATCTTCAAATAGCATTTCTAATTTCTCCTTTAGGGACTCAAGGGGAATAACGGCACCAACCCGTTAATAACTGTTTCTAATCATTGTGTTATACTTAAAACTATAGCTATTAGAAGTCTGAACTTCCCGCAAACAAGCCTATAATTAAGTGATGATCATCATATTGACCAGAAAGTGCTAACCGGCAGTTAGTATCAAATTGTACCATTTTGTTTTGTGGTGCATCATTTGAATTTTTATAGTGGTCTAATGCTTCATTTCTTCTGGTTGAAACATATCACTGTGTCAGAGGAGGCCGACCACAAAACCAGCTGAACCAAGCGTGCCGCGGTGGCTTCTTCCCAAGGAGTGTCTCAAATCACACCCACTTTATCCACCCACTCCACCCAGCAGTCAGTATTCCCCACTTGCCACGCTCAGCCTCACCCCTCTGGCTGCCGGAAAGAGACAGCTCTCATCTACCCTACTTCTTTTTGTTTCTTAGTTTCTGAAGGTAGAAAAGATTCATTATCACCAGCTAATCTACCCAGCATTTTATTATTTCCTAATCTATTTTTTTCTACTACTTGGTTTTGGTTGGGTTTTTTTTGTTTTTGTTTTTGTTTTTGTTTTTGTTTTTTTAACCACAGTCTACTTCCAGCTGCTGGAGAAGGAAAAGGAATGTTCTCCCCAGAAGTTTAGAGGGGTGGGGTGTCCTTTCCAGTCTGGTTGCTGAGCAAGCTCTCCCTCTCTCTCACTGCTGGCTGGGATTGCCTGCTTTCCAGTCTCCCTCCCATAGTCGCAGAGTAAATCAGGAAAAGAAGCATGTTTTACTCTGATAAGGGTGTAAAATGTGGGGAAAAAAAATGTTGGTAAGCTTATGCTGAGCCATACTGATTTAGCAGAAAACAGGAAAATCTGTGTTTTGTATTTTTGTTTTTTTATTTCTACATTAATATTTTATCAAATATTTTGCAAGAGGCAAAAGAAGCATATGCTGACAAAACCATTAACAGAGAATGTCAGCTATTCAGAATGAAACTCAGCAATGTTTTCCAGATGTGATTGGCGATGTACAGTTAATCATTTATTATGCAAAAAGGGATACTTTTCTTACTTGGCCATCTCTAGAAAGTCATTGAAGCATGAATCTATATTGAGAATAGTCTAACTTTTCCAACTGATCGGCACTTTTCTTTTGGCTGCCATTATGGTTCATAGAAAATGCTGTTTCCCCTATCAGCATAGGGCATGAAGAGCATTAGCATTGTCTGACTTGGAGACTAATACATTTCCATCAAGGTTATTTAGAAAAGAAAATTAAAGCTCATTGTTAATTCTTATTCAGCCTGCTGGATACACCCTGCCTAATTTCAGGCACTGCTCTAAGCTTCCTCTCTATGGAGAGAGAGACAGGTATCTTCAGGGCGCAACTCAGACTTTACATAGACCAAATTGTTTAATTCCTGCCTGACTACAGAGGGATTTTAGGGTGAAGTTTAGTGTTTGGAGTGGAGACTTTTCACCCTGACACTACAGCTAAATAATGGAAGTTAGGTGGGTGAACCTAAGCCTAAGAGCCTGACCCAGAGCCCAGAAAGTCAATGAGAGTCTCCTCATGACCTTCACCAGTTTACTGGGTGCTCATTTCTAGCCTGTGGGAGAAAAAGAAAAATACTGGATCTTCACAGTATCATCCACCTTTTTTTTATACCTCTTGTTCGGCCTTGTTTTACTTATCTGTGTTGCTGTTCAAGCTCTGTGTTCAACATCCCTTCATATACAAATGCTTCTACTGTCCCTGATTTCTTGCATTTTTTTCCTACCTCCTACTTGAGACGAGTTTCCAGTACATCACGTAAGTGCTGAGATTGGCTCTCCCATTCACATTTTCCAGAATAATCCTTTAGAGGGTATTTACAAAAAAAGTCCACAATCTTAATTAACAACTCATTTAAAATGTCATTTAAATGACATATTTTATTAGTGACTCAGTTTTTGGGTTTCTCTCTGAAATACACTGTATAATCCTTCTCATTTACCTTCCAGACTTTCTTTCTGAATTATTTGCTCTTTTTGGCTCATTAACAGTATGTCTCTGAAATTATCTGTAAAGAATTCTGTTAGTGCATCTATTTCTCTTTGTCTTTTGAGAATATTAGAGTAGAAGAATTTATTTTCTTTGCCATCTCCTGATCATTTTGGATTGACTTTTTATCCTGTGGTGGTCTGGCAGACCTAATGACTCTTTGCAGGCTTTCTTCTTCTGAGATACTTTAACAATTCCTGTTTATCTTTTCCAGGTACTGCCACATAATTGCTCCTCTTAGCCAACTTCTATGTTCAGTTTTACTAACACCACTTTGGCCTTATTTCCACTTTTAAAGATACCTTTTTCTGACCTGAATAAATTCTTGTACTATGTCTTGTCATGTAGCTAACTACAGCCTTCCGGTTTAAATATTCCTCTTTCTTGATATTAAGTGTCGCAGACAGAAGTAGGTGATCTATTTACAGTGAATAAAATTTTCCCTGAACATGAACTCTTTCTGAATTTTTAAAAAATAACCTTTACAGAATTATTTGTTTTGAGTTTGTTTGGTTTTTTGCTTGTTTGTTTGTTTTCCAAAATTACCTGACAAATATTCTATGGCTTATACAGCAGTTCATGGATTTTTTACAAACTTATTTGTTGCAAATAGCACTTAAAAGTTCAAAAGTTTGGCTTCTTTAACATATGCATACATGAAGTGGTCTTTGTTTTTTTGGAAAGACAACACAGGTGCTCTTGACTTCTCCTCCAACCCAGATCACAATGGTTGAGTGATGTGTATGAATCTTCACCAACACGTACACCACAAATTCCTCCAAAAATCTCCTGTAAAAACTGGGTCTCCTGGCTCAGCTGTAGCTGTACTATACAAAATACAGTATACTGACACATGGTTAAACTCTGTTATTGAGACAGGAGGAATGCATAAATGTCTGTGCATCAAGACTAGCAAAAATAGTAAAAAACAGCAATACATTCCTGCCTCCTTCCTGTCTCTCATCCCCTTCTGTCCTCTCTTGCCTCCTCCAGTCCCAATCTGGAAAATCTGGATAACAAACCTTTGTGTCATCACGCAAGTATTATGCAGTTTTGTGGAATGTTTCTGACTCAGATAATAGTATTTTAGTGTATTTGGGATTCATAACCATAACATGATACGTCTCTGTCCCCTCCATCCACAATAACCTACAAGATCTTTTCAATTCAGTGCTGTGCTTCAATACTTGAAGCCAGACTCCTTCTTGCTGTATTGTTTGAGGTCAGGAATTACGCTATCCTATTGATTACTCTGAGGCTTGAAACTCAAGTCCACTGACAAGTTTGTTGGAGACACTTGCATGGCATACTCTGAAGATGAGCAATATCAGTTGGTTCTTAGCACAATAATGGGTGACTCATAAATACTGAAATAGAGTAGACAGTATACACAGATTTTTCTGAATTCCAAAATACCTGTTATATCTAGGGGTTCTCCCAGGGTCAAGTCAAGCATTTCAGGTCACCTAGTCTTGCTGTAAAGCTTCTGGTATCACGGCAACAGAATGGCATGGGTGGCTTTATTTGTATCCATTTTTCTTTTTACTAAACCACTGTGACGTACTAGATGTTTTCCTCCACCTTTTGTTTCCTCTTTCCTTCCATTCAGTTTTTTAATTCCCACTATTCAGTATACTGCACTACTTTTACCTTTTCCTATATGTTTGCCTAATTTGAATGCTCTTTCTCCCATACGTAGTTTAAATAACATCCCCCCACAAATTAATTTTCATTGCCAGCAATACTATTCTATCTCTGTGGAAGCAAAGCAGATCCCTTGCCTATAGACTCCCCACTCGCGATTGCCTGATGAGCACAAATCTACAGCGCCAGTCTAGCTAAGACCCTGAAATGCCTTGTGAGATGGCTGTGTTGATAGCACTGCAAATATTTTAGAGAAAGCTTCTGAACAAGACCTGAACTCAAAATTTGTTCTTAATGACTTTAGACAAGTTGATAGGGCCACCCATTTGTAAGCTTAATGTGGACTTCTGACCATACATATGCCTTTTCATTTGCTTATAACTTCCGTAAACTTTAAGTGCATGGGCTGCGCTGAATCTCTACTGCAGATTGGGTATCATATGCTTTTTTTTTGCTAAATTTCAGCCAAAACGCTTCAGCTACTTCTAAGAATAGGATTAGGACAAATAGATTTTTATATGTATATATATATGTTTTGGAAATCCTTACCGTTCCAGTGATTTTAAACTGGAACCCAAAATCTGGCAGACAGGATGATGTCTGGCATGTGCCACATTGGATTAAACTGCCCAAACTCAGCCAAGCAATACAGCTTTGAAAAATTCTACGTACCCATGCTCAGAAAAGCTGCTTGTACTGAAAAGCTGAAATTCGCCTAGGAATCCATAATCACTGAACACCCTCACACTTCCCACAGTGCTGAGAGCTCACCAAAGTGCATGTTCACTCACATCCCACAGAGCCTCCACAAACCTCTTCACCCGCTTCCTACGTGTACTAAACAACGGGCATGCCATCCTCACAGAAGAACTGCAGCTTAAATAGGTCTTCTAAAATACAAATTCTCCTGGCAGCTCCTCTGGACAACCAGACTGCAACTATATTATCCTTACTATGATGAAACTAATCTTTCCCTTATTATTTTTTTGCTGTTATCTACCACTGTGCAGTGCATGGGGACCTGAGGGCTATAGGAGAGCAGGAGCAGTACGTTCCCCCTCTGCTAGGAGGCTGGCAGGAGCAAAAGGAGATTTGAGGGGTTAGAGAAAGAACTGGGGAGAGGTAAGGAGAATGTGGTCTGAGGAAAAGAACATGAAAGACCAGGAGATGGGGAAGGGAGGAGAAACTGAGGTGGCTATCAGGATCAAATCAAAAATAAGTAGAAGGCAGGAGACTAGGACTAGAATCAGCAGCATACCAAATTCCAGCACCAAACTGGACTTCAGGAGATAAAGCTGGCTGGGACCAGAAGTGCAAACCACTGCAATCTACTAAGCAAATGAGGCAAAGACATTGAGACATGCTGAGGGGCTTGTGCAGGAATATTAAAGCTGGCAGTCAGCAGGGATGGGAGTACGCCTGAGTAGATAGGGAAGGGAGCTGGGAGCAGACTAGAAATATAGAAGGGACATATGAAGAATGAGCAGTAGAAGTGGATAGGAAAAATACAGATCACTGGTGGGGTGGGAATGTATGAAAAGAGTGGGGGGATAGATGTGGAGAGAAAACGATAGGTGAAGATAGTGATTACTAGGCAAAGAGATTGGAAATTAATGTGAGTATGTCCCAAAATTAAATCCCCGATTTTTTGGTCTTATAATTCTTCTTCTAGCTTACTGCCCTACCCTTCACCAGTGGTTGTCCACAGAGAGGACAGAAACCTTCTGCTACTCTCAGTTGGCTCATTAGTTCTAGTAAAAGGGGTTTGTGTAGCAAATCCAAACCCACTGACGTTTCATATGACTTTCAGTATAGTACCACAAGGTAATTTTTTTCTTTAGTTTAAATCTTTGAAAAATAACTATGGGATTATAGGTGCAAAAAAAAAAACACCCATGTTTTTAGAACCTTTAATAATATCACAGAAGTAAAATACTTTAATATCTTAAAAAAAACATCAAGGCATTTCCTTTGTGACACAATCTTTCATTTCCTGATCAAGCTCTACCTTATGGCAAAGCCTCTTGCCTTATTCACTGCACAAAACTATTGATACTTATTTAGTGAAAAGCTATTCAGCATTTTGTTTCCTTCTCGCTATTTAACATGGGGCCACATGTTTTATTTACTACATCTCTTCAACCCATTCTGAAGGCCAAATTATTCATTTCATTATTGACTTCTTATTGCTGCACAAACATTAATGAATTTATCTTCATTATGTCCTAAGAGATGAGTAAGCAATTCTGCAATTTCAGAAACAGGAGGTATACAGAAATTGAGGTTAAAAAAATCTACTAACTTGGAGAACCCTGTCTGATACAGATGGGACCCAATTTTTTCCAAGTACATAGCAATATATAGCACTTAATATGCTCAAAGCACAGGACTGATTGCTTTCATTTGCAGCTCTGTGTGTTCAGCACTTGCTTAACACTATAGTACAGCCTCAAATCAAGCCCTCAGAAAATGAAGGCCACACAGTCAGTGAACTCCTATGAAAAGTCTGGGTAAGGTGACCTGCTTAGGATAGAAAAATAGGATCTCTCCAGCAGAGACAGAGATGGAAGCAAGTTCTTCAGTTGTCTTACACTTACTCCATTATTTTGCTTCCTGGCATCCCCAGCCTCCTTCACTACACACTTTCTGAATTTCTCAGCAAACACAGCGGGGCTCTAAAGACAGTTTCTGCCATCCCTGCACAGCACTGATTCATCCATTCTGTAAACTCAGAAAGGCAAGGGGGAAATGCTATGTGACCACACAATTACAGACCATATCTCCATGTATACACACACAGCGCTGAATTAAGGTAGGACAGCGTATATTAGTCCTTGATTGTGAAAGTGGCTTTCCTGTGAGGCAGAAGCAGACCAGCTCTACTACAGCAATATATTAACCTCCTCTTTTTCTTGTTCAGGCATATTAAGATCACCAAGCAGTATATATTTGTTATGTTATTATCTGAATGTTATGTTGTTATCTGAATATTATCTGTAAAGTATAAAGTCATAAAATGCATAAGGGTAGACTGTAAGGCAATGCGCAAGGATTTTCCTGCACAAATCAGGCTGAAGTTCACAGGGGTGGTGTGAATACAAGTGTAACATCTTACTGATTCACTTTACCACATTAGACCCAGGTTTAGCTAATTTAGGAATAGAACTTAGGAATAGAACTTAGGAATTTAGGAATAGCACAGTAACTATAGTTAGCAAGTATCATAGTGAGAGTAGAGTGTCTTCTTTTTATTCTATATACAGGCAGATATCTGTGCTAATATTGATGAAATTTAGTAATTTTATTAGAATTTGCAAACAGTGCTTTCAGACACACAATAGTCAATTCATACATGTTGTAATTACAAAAAATACCGTAGCTTTCCTTATGATGAAAAGAGACAAGTAAAGATGAGACACAACTACAGTTGAGCAGATGTGCCATGTTTGTGAAAATTATTGGATTTCTTTTGGAACAAGATATTTTGATGACCTCAGCATAAATTAGCTCCACAGTTATCACTAAGCTGAAGAATGGAAAAAAAAAAAATAAACGAACTATGTAAAGTCTTGGCATGTATTGGCTTTGCTTGAGTAAAGGTATTCGCAGAAGTTCCAATCTTCAGAGTTTATACAACAGAAAAATGGGCTTAAGTGAACACACAACATTTGATTTCCAGAAGTGCTCAGTGTTATCTCAGCACCCATGGACTGAAAGCTGACCATGTTCAAGAATCTACATAGTCTCACAGAAATTAGCAAAACCCCATGCATTAGGCACAGGGGATTTTTTACCAATGCAAAATAGATGGTCAACACCTGGCCTTTAAGCAGATTTTATAGTCCTCATAAAACATATATCGTCCATACACACGAACCTACAAATACACTGAGAAAGTTCCACTCATTTCAAATTGTCTGTTCACAAAACCATGTGTGCTGGGCTTTGAGGTCTGGGGATTATAACAGCCATTCGTTTATAGTAGTATTTCATTTGGAAAGTGGAACATGATGTGAAGTAAGCAGCAAATAACTTCCAAAACCAGAAAAAAAAAAAACACCCTATGAAGTCGCTTATTATAAAAGTTAGATTAATTTAGGCACCTTCATAAAAAATAAAATAAATTCTGCTGCTTACTGTATAGTTAATCCATGCATCTTTAAAGACTTCTATTTTTAGTCTCATACAGCATCTGAGCACACAATGTTGAGTTCTTTTTAAGATATGGGTAAAAGACCTTGATTCAGATGTATTTTTTTTGAATTCTTCTATGAATCTCCTTTGAAAAAATAAATTCTGTGAAAATGAACTAAGTGGTTTTTAGTTACAGTCCTAGTTAGCTACCTTTATGTTGCTGATCTGTCCAGTCAGTCAGATTTGCTGATCTGGGGACATTTCTGAGGAGCACACATGAAACACAGGACAAGCATTTCAGAGAACTGTGTGACGATGCAAGATGAAGCAATTACTGCAGGCACCACACTCTTCTGTCTAACACCCCTTTTTTGAGATATACTCCCTTTAGTGCCCCAAAGAAGCTTGGGCAGAGATCCTCTTTCTTTCCTATATGTACAACACATTTATTTGCTTGCCCCTCATGAAACCTTTTAAAATTTATTTTATGGTTAAGAACCAGTGCTCCGGTTCAACTCCCTGCAGAAACTAGATTCAGGATCTTGTTTGCCTGTTGTATTTGTAACAGCCTCTGTCCCACAAGCACAGGTTAGAAAGGTGAGAGGTATGCCATGGCCTTTCTCCTCAGAACTTGTTGTGGAGATGAAATGAAGCATTATCGATTTCATATGAACACTATTTGGGGAGGAATTAGTCATCAGCCTGTCTTTCATTCATCCAAATGCTTTGTGAAAGCTCCTACATCTGGTTAGCCCAGCATCTTTGACATACTCAACACCAGCATCAGCACAGATAAACACACTGGCAATATTCTCAAATGATGAGGAAATAGGAAGAGACTCTTCATCCAAGGCTTTTCTGAGTTAGTATCTATTTTGGACTGCATGTGACAATGAGGTGACATTCCTCACTCATTCCATCATGTGTAGCATACAATTTGTCAGACTAGCAAACGCCTTGTTTTAGCTGATGGCTAAGAGGGACCATACACATGTTTCTGTACCTTCAGAGGATGTCAACCTGGCAGGACACCTAAGGTCAAATTGATTGCATGGCTTGTGCCACTTCCAAGATCTACGCATACACGTACAGCACACTGCTTTTGGATACCACCTCACGAAGTCAATATGAAGTTGAACTTCATAAAAAAGTTAAAAAAATTTTGTTCATA